>NW_007257506.1:224488-238072 GCF_000164805.1 Carlito syrichta | reverse complement strand
GGGTCGCGGAGATGGAGGGCGATGCCGTGGGGTCTGGAGCGAGTTCAGGCGGGGCTCAGCGCCATCCTTCCCTGGCACTCTCCGGGGGACAGAGGCGTCACCCCTTCCCCCTGTCTGTTTTCAGGCTGACTAGGAGGCTGTGATGTTCTCCTCTGGCACAGATGCCGTTAGCGCTTTCCTGGGAGGGTCCAGGCGGAAGCTGGCACCACCTGAGACCCCGCAGCGAGAGGCAGGAAGGGAGGCCGGGGCTCGGGTTGGCTCACCTGGCAGCGGGTCTCCGTGGGTGGGAGACGCACGGGAGCCTGTGGGTGGAATCCACCCAGACCCGGCCCCACCAGAACAGCAGCAAGGCACGTCGTGTTCGTTTTCAAGACAGGGCTGCTGTATTCACTTGCCCCCTCCCCGGAAATCCCTGCCGCCTCCCTGCCCAGAATCCCAGGCAGGCGTGAGTGAGGCGACGCCGCGTGCCGGGCTGCTGACATGTGTCCCTGTGTCTCGTCACGCAGAGGACATCCCGCCCTACTGCAGACCTACCTTCCCGACGTCGAACAATCCCAGAGACCCCAGTTCCTCGAGCTCCATGTCATCGAGAGGGTCAGGAAGCAGGCAGAGGGAGCCGGCGAGCGCAGGCCGGAGGAACATCGCGGAAATGCAGGTGCTTGGAGGCTGCGAGAGGGAAGACGACAATGAAGAAGTGGAGGTACCTGTCCTTCCCCCACCTTTCTGCCGGCATTGCCTAGCGGTTTGTCGGCCTGGCGTGAGGAATGTCCGCGCATGTGCAGAGATGCCGCCATCTTGTGATAGACTCCTCAGTGCCCCGAGGTCTGTGATGCCAGAAACCGAAGTGCTGAGGACTTCAGAATTTTCTTGAAATAGCAGTTTCTTTGTAGACATTGTGTTCATATTCATCTGGTTTTCAGATAAGAACTGCATATGGCGAGCACAGTGAGGAAATAAGAACTGTTGGGTCTAGACACAGGGTTCACAACATTTTGGTCAGCTCTGGAGGCCCGGGGAAGTGCCAGAGTCACGTGGCGTTCACCCTGTGCTGTCTGTCACCCTCGTGATCACCGGGGCATGTCGCTAATTTGGTTAACTGTCAAACCCGTGCTCCTCCGCAAATGTCAACCTGGTCTGTGGCACAGATGCAAACATTCTGCAATATGAGATACAGCTGGCAGGAAGTCATGTCATATTCCCCTCACTTTTTCAGAGATTGTGTTTTCTCCCTTTTTTGAGTCAGGGTCTCACTCTGTTACCAGGCTGGAATGCGTGGCACAATCACAGCTCACCAGGGCCTCGACCTCCTGGACTCAGGCAGACCTTCCACCTCAGCCTCCTGAGTAGCTGTGACTACAGGCAGGCCACCACTTTGGGCTAATCATTTTTTTTTCTAGAGACGAGGTTTCACTTATCGGCTAGGCTAGTCTCTAATTCCTGGGCTCAAGCAGTCCTCTCACCTCGGCCTTCCAAAGTGCTGGGATGCTTTCTCCATTTAATATAAAAATAAGTTGAGGAAAAATTTTTAACATGTTTAATCTCGGGTAGATGATAAGTGTGTATCAAATTATATCCTTTTATAATAGAAGATAAAAAGATCGTAAGCAATTATGTCAAACTGAGTGTTCTAAAGAGCCCAGTGTGAGCCAGGCTCAGTGGCTCAGCCTGTAATCCCGCGCCTTGGGAGGCTGAGGTGAGTGGATTGCCTGAGCCCGCGGGCTCGAGACCTGCCTGGGCACCTTGGTGAGACCTCATCTCTACAGTAAATCAAAAACTCAGCCGGGCGTGGGAGCGCGCGCCTGTAATTCCAGCTACTCGGAAGGCTGAGGCGGAAGGATGGCCGGAGCCCAGCAGGTCGAGGCTGCGGTGGCCGGGAGCGGCCACTGCCCTCCAATCTGGGCGACAGAGTGAGACTAACTCAAAAAAAAAAAAAGAGCCCAGTGTGTTTGATTTTCAGGTTTGGAATCAGAAAGACTTCCCTCTTGCAAACAAACGTGTGTTGGACACGTTGGTTTTCAGGTTCACGTTGCATTTTTTCAGTAGAAGAAGCCTTTCT
Source organism: Carlito syrichta (assembly GCF_000164805.1). Lineage (NCBI taxonomy): Eukaryota > Metazoa > Chordata > Mammalia > Primates > Tarsiidae > Carlito > Carlito syrichta. Next base: position 236,016 of record NW_007257506.1, on the reverse strand, counting down.
GGGGCCAAAACGTCATGACTATGGCCTCCACTGGCCAAGAGCCTGGGGGCAGACCTGTGCGGGGCTGGGGCTGAGGGGATCGGACAACCCCGCGCCCTCCTGAGCCTGGGCCCTCCCTGCCAGGCCCACAGAGCAGCCTGGCCTCTGCGGAAGAGCTGCTGAGATTGGCAGGGGAGTGGCAGCCATGCACCTTGCCAGCGCATACCCAAAGCCGCCTGAGATTTTAGGAATAAGTGCATGTGTGTGAGCCTAAGGCAGTGGGTGTGTTTTCAAACTCGGCAAAAATGCATCTCTCCCAGGAGACCGAGAGCTGAAGCCGCCGCGAGGCCCCCGAGATCAGACGTGGGACCAGCCCTCGATGCCTCGGAGGACGACGACGCCAGACACACGTTCCGTGCAATCAGAGTGTACAAGTGATCGTTTCTATTCCTCTTCCGGGGTCTCATTTTTGCGATTTTATTGGGTTTTTATTGTTGTTGTTTGCTCCCTCGCCCCTACGGAGAACCCCCTGAGCGCCCCCAACCCCCGCTGGCGGCGCGGACCGCCCCCTCCTTCCAGCAAGGAGAGCGCCGTCGACTCCTCGCTTCAGCTGTGGGAGAGGATGCTGCCGCCGTCCTCCGGCGTCCCTGAGCTGTGGCCCGCGCGGCCGCTTACCCGCCAAGCTAGTTTACAGTGAACTGGATCGAGCCGATGGCTCAGCCTCATGCCAAGGGCTCTCAAAGTCGACTCCTTCTCTAAGCAACCCGCGATGCAAGTGAAAACACCCTCCGTTCTACCGCGGTTGACAGTCTCTCTCACACCACCCTTTGCTGGGGGATCTAGAAACACAGCCGATGCAGAACCACACACAGTCCGAGCGGGGTCGAAACATTGTAAATACGTCCTCTTCTCAGCCCCTGGTGGTACTTTCTTTTGTCTTCATTTCGGTCATGGAAGTATATTCTTCTTGGAAATGTTCTTTGGGACACGTAGGGCTGAGCTGGATCTCTGGTTGTCTAGTCATTGTCATAAGTAAGCCTAGCAAAAGCCTTGTTCTATTTTTCAACCCAAAAGCAATTATAAGCGCATATTTCAAGCAAGCGGATGTTTTTAATGACCAACTGAGTAAGGACATCCTGTCTTAACTGGCCTGAATTTCTTCTGGTGGTGTCAGTTCAACTCTCAGAAGTGCCACTTAAGGAAGTTTGACTTTTGTTTTTGTAATGCACTGTTTTTAATCTTTTTTTTTTTTTTTTTTTGGTTTTAAAAGCACAATCACTAAACTTTATTTGTAAACCATTGTAACTATTAACCTTTTTTGTCTTATTGAAAAAAAATGTCGAGACACGTTTTTAACCTGTTTTTGTTAATGCTCTATGTCTGTATTTGGAATATTTGAATGATGACAGGTGGTGAAGTATTGTGCATACTTTATTGTGGGCCGTGAACCGAATGGTTCTAACTGTTCCTGGACTTAAAGAAAAAAAGAGGTTTAGCATGGTTGTGGCCAGTGTGGAAACTGAACGAGATTTCCTTACGGGCTCACGCGGGGGCGCCCTGGCTTCAAGTTGCCAGGTGACACCCTCTGGCCGTGGGTTCCCACGATCCTTTTTGTCATTTTATGAACGTCATTGACCTTATAATTGGTGCTATTTGAAGGAAAAAAGTACATTTATTCATAAGACAGGTAGTAGGCCTGAACCCACTGGGAAAAAAAAGTCGAACACGACAACCACCGGAAAAAGCTGGTGTTCACCAGAAACGTAACGCGTTCATTTAGGGAATCTGACCAAGTTCCATGGATAAGGTGTGCAGCACTAAGGGAGAAACCATGTGGTTAATGTCTTCATTATGTTCATGTAAGAAGCCTCTTATTTTTAGCCATAATTTTGCATACTGAAAATCCAATAATCAGAAAAGTAATTTTGTCACATTATTTATTAAAAATGTTCTCAAATACATCATTCTTTCTTGCGTTGGTTCATTTTTCATTGTGTGATCAGATTTATTCCATTGAATCACAACGTTGTCTGTCTGAACATTTCACCCTTATATTATCTGGTGAGTGAAAATCCTCAGTTAGTTTGATGACCAGCCAGGTTTAATTGTAAGAAAAAGTTTTCATCCAACTCCTGGAATCGAAGAATCAAGACGAATCAAAGCCTAGAAGGCGGTCACTTGATCGGAGAGTTACTTTAACATTACGGACATCCTAGTTTTGTGCTTGCCTCCCTGAATTTCAGTTCGTCTTTTTCTAAAGGAATCAGGATTCAGTTCCGATAAATCAGACTTAAAGTTTGAGCCACCTGTGTTCTGTCAAGAAGAAAATCATAGACGTCCGGAGTGCTCATCTGCCTTTGTATTACAAATTCACGTGAAGTTTTAACAACACCTCCCACATACCAAGTTGCATGTTATCACACATTAGTGTCAACACGTTCAAGAACTCAGCTCTGATGGATAATATGAGCATCCTGGCCTGGAAGTTTGGACCACGGATAATGGGATCCATGAAGGTGTTTTTTGTTTGTTTGTTTGAATCACATATATTTTGCTCTTTTACCTACATTTTATGTTTATTAGAATTTGAAAACGTGGGGGGGGCGAGAAAAATTGAAAAAAAAAGAGTTGACATTTGAAACTCAATTTTATAAAAATAGTCACCAGCATCTAGTTAGAGAGGAACAGGTCCACAGATCAAGAGGCCAGTTTCCAAAGACTGCCGAGAAAAAACAGGGCCATATTTAATGACCCAATTTTTCTGTTTCCCGTGGTGGTTGGCTTGAATGAGTTGGTCTCACTCTTATTTATAGTGTGTAATACGCCTCCTGATTATGTGTTCTGGAGGGCCGGGTTTCAGGTCTGGCTTTGTCACGGCAGTGTTCCCGGGACATGTCGCTTACCCTCTGGGTCTCAGGTATTCACCTGTAACGCAGTAATACCTACCTCATAGAGCAACTGTCATGATTTGGTGAGTTGATGTTATGATGCGGACTCTGTGAGCGCGGAGCACGATTCAAGACGCGGTTGTGTTCCTGGACTGGAATCGTGGCACGTGCGGTCCGGCGGTCACATGTAGCTTGTTTCTGAGTATTTGCATGGATGTCAAAGAACCCGCGTGGTGCAGGGCGCAGGCAGTTTCCTTTCCGGTGAGTGGAGTTCACTGTGGGAGGCCTGACCGTGGAATAAATGCTTGGTGTTTTTGTTTGTTTCGTTGCTTTTGAGTCCGAGGGCCATGCAGCGTGTGGCGGCACGGTGTCTGGCACACATCCACCATTCCGGGGGAGGACGTGCCTCTCCACAGAGGGCTTCGTGTCCGGCTCGGGCTGCTGTTCGCCTGGGGCAGAAAACGCAAGCCGGTTCCCAGCGAGCCGTCCCATCGGCCTTCTCCCTCATTCCATGCACAGGCCGGGGCTCCCCCCTCTCCCTCTCCTGGGCGGCAACTGAGGCCCAGAGGCCACCCCCAGGCGGACACGCTGTGGGGCTGGGGTCCCAGTTCCCAGCAGTCTCCACGTGCCAGGCCCCCTGGCCTCCTCTCTTGCCCAGCTCCCGGCTCTCTGCTGACCCTCTGCCACACTTCCGAGTCCTTGGGTGCGGGAGCAGGCCCCAGGGCCTCACACGTGCTTTGGGCCGCTCTGGGCCTCGATACTTCGCATGTCCTTGGGGCCTTCCAGCCTCCCCAAAGACTCCCGAACCATTTGCCACGCCTGGACGGCATGGGGCGGACGGCTGAGAGCTCTGCCTGCCATTTTGGAGGCAGGAGCCCATAACTCATTCTGGAGACATCCCCGCTGCCCTGGCACGAGCGTAAGGTCCGCGGTCTTCCCTCTGCAGCGGAAGTGACTGTTAGAGACAGCATCCCGGTCATACGCAGCCAGGCGACTGTCGCCATGCCACTTCCAGTGCTTGCTGCTCAAGAGTTAGTCTCCCACACTCGGCGAGGGAACACGTGATGCACCCCATTGGGCTCATTGACGGGAAAACAGCGGGAGGACAGAGCAGCTCAGAGCCACGGTCAGGGGACAGACACCAGGGCTACCGGCTGAGCCCTCGGCAGATCGAGGCTGGGGACCCACCCCCACCTTCCTTGGGTGAAATGACTACCAGCCTCCAGGCCACGCGGTGCCAGCCATCTTTGCCGTCTGTGAATTACTGGTCAAAAACGCACTTCGCTAGCGTGCGTTGCCCAGGAGGGCAAGATGAGGTCAGAGGTGGCGTCCTCTCGTCCGTGCGTCCCCAGGGGCAGCGTCCAAGACCCACACAGATGGGAGGGTTCACCTGGGATGCAATCCCGGGAGGGAACAGAGTCAGTCTTGAGCCTTCCAAGTAGGCGAGGCCGCCTGCACCGGCCCTCGGGTGGCTGGCAGGGCGGTCCCAGAACGCCCTGCGGGCCGAGCCTGGATGGCATGGGCGCCGCCCCGTCAGAGCAGGGCCGAAACTCCGAGCCCCGGTGTGCGGGCTGGGTGTGGGGGGAGGACCCAGGGCAGGAGGGAGGTGTGCACATGGGGGCATGGGGGTGGGCGGTGCCCGGGTGGGACTGTGGACCGCGGCGAGCCCCTGGGCATGTGCTGTGAGCAGGCCGGTGGGACGTGTGTTCGGGTGGCATCAGACTCCGGCCGCCGTCCGTCCGCCTTCTTCCAGCTTAAGGTCAGTATTCTCGCCGCTGTCCCTGCTCAGTGGCCGCAGCCTCAGGCCGCTCGCACGGCGGTGGGTGCCGGCCCGTCGTCAAGTGCCGGGACGGTGGGTGTTGAGCTTCGCTGCCGTTTAACCTGTTCTGAAGTTGTACAGTGTTGGCACCAAAACAACAAAGGCACAGACCGCGGGCACAGCAGTGAGATGGGACTCGAATCCTGCGACTAGGCCCTCTGAGGCAAGACCGCAAGCTCTGGGTGCCGGAGAAGGACAAGCGTCCGGGAGGGCAGAGGTGAGCAGTGGCACAGATGAAACGGCCCCATCCCTTGGGAGACCCGGAAGGCTTCGGGGAAGCTGAGGCTGGTGTGACCAATTGTGTGCACAAAACGACCGTTGCGGCATCATAGGACAGGTAATGTCAGCATTTCGCAGCAGCACTTCACATAAAGCTCTTAAGGCCAGATGCAGGGACTCACCTGTAATCCCAGCACTTTGGGAGGCCCAGGCAGGAGGCTCTCTTGAGCCCATGAGGTGGAGACCAGCCAGACCTCGTCTACAGAAAAACCCCAAAATTAGCTGGGTGTGGTGATGCATGCTGGAGAGCCAACTCCCCAGGAGGCTGACATGGGAGGATCACCTGAGCCCGGAGTCGAGGCTGCAGTGAGCTGGAGTCATGCCACTGCACTCCAGCTTGGGTGACAGAGTGAGACCCCGACTGACAACGTGGTCATCATAAAGACATTTTTAAAATGAAGCTCTTAGATTCAACGAAGTCTTACATTTGCTGAAATACCCTAATATTTGCACACGCCCGTTGCCTTAATCGGGCTCTTACTGTTTGCCGTGACGCAGGGACTGCGTGTGTCCTCGCTGATGTCACGTGTTGAAACCCCGGCCCCCACGGGATGGTGTCAGGAGGTGGGGCTTGGGAGGTGGCTGGGTCGTGAGCGTGGCGCCTGGTGAATGGCTCCGTGCTCTTGCGAAGGGGCCCGGAGAACTGCTTCCTCTCTCTGCTCTGACACAACCAAGTGTCTGCGGCCCGGAAGAGGGTGGTCACCAGGACCCAGCCATGCTGGTGCTTTGACCTTGGCCTTCCACCCTCGGCTGTGAGGAACAGATGTCTTGTGCATAAGCGACCCAGGCTAGAGTCCTTGGTCACGGCGGCTCAAACCAACTGAGTCAGGGCCTTCTCGGTTCAGGTCTTGGGTGCAATCACTCATTCCAAATAGGAGTCAATCTGCGGGAGTCTCCGAAACTCTTCCATTCGGAAAAGCTCTGAGCTCTTCAGCTCTGAGTGAAGCAGAGTCTCGGTGCCTCCGGCCGCAGTGAGTCCCGTCCGTCGCCTGCTCGGCTTCAGGATTAGCCAAAGGAACTGGGCAGACGAGCGCTTTCTCCCAGCCCTGCACCTCGGGTCTCGCCTCGGGGGCGCCTTCCCAAAGCGGGCCACCCTTCTCTGGTACAGAAGAGCCCAGGCAGTCTACGGGGGCTGGAGTCTGGACACAGCTCACGATTCAAACGAGGACCTCTGGGTCCCCCTGAGGCCCTCCAGGGGGACCACGGCTTCTGGGAGGGTGGCCTCCTGGGCCGAGGGCCCCCAGGCTGACGTTTCTCTCAAGTCGTGAGCGCGCCACGCTGACACACCTGATCCGGGTGACTCGGCTGGCGATGCGGCAGACGTCTTGCGAGCGCAGCCTGGCCACGGTCGGGGCGTCCTTGCACACCAGCCCAGCAAGGCTCTGCGTGTTCCTAGGGAATGCCTGGCAGCGACCACCGTGCTTTCCACGTCGGGTGGACAGTGTGCAATCGGCAGCTCCCCCACCGCCTCTCGAGAGGGTGCACCCCCTCCAGTGCCGCCTGCTCGCACGCGTAAAAGTGCGTGAGCGGGCCTACTGTGATTTTTGTGGGGAGGTAGTCACCGAGCATATGAAGCGAGAGGTTGTTCTTTGGTTTTTGTTAGTTTATTCATTTATTTTAAAGATGTGGGGTACAATTCAGGGTTAAGTATGCAAACATCGATCATGCAGGTCCCCTTGTTGACGAGGTATGCCCCTCCCTCCCCTGGCAGTTTCCCACTACTGCCAATCGCTTTCTTATAGCATTATAATTGTTCAAGGTCACCTTATGAGTGAGAACATATGGAACTCGGTTCTTTGATTCTGTGATCAATCACTGAGTACGATCGACTCCAGATCCATCCAATTTGCTGCAAGGTCCATATATTTGTCCTTTATGGCTGCATAATAGTCCATTGTGTAAATGTACCCCATTTTTAAAATCCAGTCCAGCTTCAATGGGCAACACGGTTGGTTCCATGTTTTTGCTATTGTGAATAGAGCTGCAACAGACATACGTGTGCAGGTATCTTTTTTGTAGAATGATTTTAGTCCCTGTGGGTATATTTCCAATAGGGGAGTTGCTGGGTTACGTGGAAGATCAATTTCTAGTTCTTTCAGTAATCTCCAGACTGTTTTCCAGAGAGGCTGTACACGTTTGCATTCCCGCCAGCAGAGTAGAAGCGTTCCTTTTCCTCCACATCCTCGCCAGCATCTGTTGTTTATTTTATTCATGATGGCCATTCTTACAGGGGCTAGGTGGTATCTCAGTGTGGTTTTGATTTGCATTTCTCCAACAATGAGTGAGGCTGAGCACTTTTTCATGTGTCTGTTGGCTGCCTGTATATCTTCTGGGAACTGTCTATTCATGTCTTTTGCCCACTTTTTAAAGGGGCTGTTTGTTTTCTTCCTTCGGTGCCTTTGAGAGTGAGTGGTTTTTTGACATGTGTTTTGATCCAAACCTACAAGGCAACACGATGCCCGTGTGAGTGAAGGCTTGGCGCGGAAGTCATCTGCGCTGGTCCTGGGTGGAGCCCGTGGGAAACCAAAGACGAATACATCAGATGCACATAGATTAAATTTCAAATAGATTAAGTATGAAAAAAATAAGTCACTGGCAGGGTACCTGCCACAGTTCCAACATACTCTCAGATTGAGTTTTAGCCGAAATTGCATGCAATGTCTGGTCTTCGTCTCTCTGGACAGAGGAAGAAATCAAGATTCTGCGAGATGAGGCCGCTTGCTGAAATTCACAGCAGGGAGATGGAGAGCGTGGAATGAATCCAGCGTCAAGCCTCGTGCTCGTTCCGGAAGCTAGAACTGCCCCTCGGGAATAAGCACCCAGTTACTAGACATCAGAGCACTCCCCAGCCATCAGAGCACTCCCCAGCTTCCGTCCTCCAACTGAAGACAACTGAGATGAGCAACAGGGGGCGTCTGTGTTGAGGGGGGGAGGGCCGGGTGCTCGGGGGGCTCAGGCCGCGTGTCCTGCAGGGCCGTTGTCTCAGAGCTTCCGGCATGGCCGGGACTTCCAGAACCGCTGTGAAAACCAAGAATGGCTGACCGTGTCTGCGCTTGGCAAGTCTGCACTTACATGCATACAAGACACAGGATCCCCTGTTAACAACTTGACTCAGAAGTAGCTTAACCTTCCGAGGATGCTGACCTTCACCTTATCAGAAAAGCACGAGAGGCGTCCTCCAAGGTCACAGAACGCTGCTCAGTCAGGATGTTTCACTGCTTCGTCCAACCCGGCAGTCCTGTTTGCCCCCATGTGTGCCTCTCTCTACGGAAAAGAAAATATTTTCGAGAGATTTTAACATCTTTGAAAATCAGCCTTTTAAAAATAAGCTAAGACGTTTATAATAACACCAGTTAAACGCTTGAGGTACTTTGGGGGGAAATAATTCAAGAAAAGTAATAAATTGCTTAGACGAATAATGTGCCTATGCATAGGATTAGCATAGATTCAGAAGCTAATGTATTTTGTCTGGATGATTTAATATCAACCATGATCAAGCCGCACATGTTTTAAGTGTGCATAATTAAATAGTCACTCAGAATAAACTCCATTGCTCACCCTGCCACGTAAGATGGTGCCACAAATATGACTACCAGACTACCCTGAAAGTTAGTCACACTCTGCAGGGTCTTTGGGAGCGCTTGATCAAGTTTCTCGGCACTTGCTGTCTGCTCCTTGAGTCTGTCCAGGCCCTCCACGGACTCGGTGGTTCCGGGGGCATTCCCTCTGTGCCGGGAACAGAGAGAAACTCTGACGCCGCACGAGGTCACAGGAGGTGGCACTCAGTTGCCCGGAAGCTCCCTGAGCACCGACCTCTTGGGTCTTGATGAAAACGACAGTGTGACCCATGTGACAGAGGTGGCTACCCAGCAATAAAGGAGAACCTTGCAACTCTAGACAGGAATTGAAGACATGTTGGATCTGGATCGAGAAGGCTGTAAAGGAAGTCATCGGCATCATAAGGCTTTGATGTCTCAAAACTGTTTCTTTCTACCTGAGCCACCGAGCCCGGCTAGAATACATTTTTTAATTCTTTTTTTTTTGTTTGGTTGTTTGACAGAGACAGGGTCTTGCTGTGTTTCCCAGGCTGGTCTCAAACTCTTGGCCTCAAGCGATCCTCCCACCTTGGCCTCCCTAAGTGCTGAGATTATAGGCTTGAACCAATATTTCAAAATTAAGATAGATTGCGATGAACCCAAATACCAATTATTAATGATGTTTGAGAAATTTGATTTGAATTATTTGTTGCTGATTCGTTTCTGTCATTCTCCAGCTAAAACAATTTTAGAGTAGTCACACAAATCTCAAGAATTCACCAATAAAAGCGTACAATAGTTACATGATAAAACATTTGAGGAGGACTTGGGGTTAAACTGTTTTCTATTTAATTTCCCTCTCTTCTATACACTGAGTCAGGGGCCGTGCTTCTGAACACAGACTTTAGACCAGAAGCTCCCAGAAGCCAACCCCACACCGCTGAGCGAGATGGAGAAGCCCGAAGCCGGAGGCAAGCGGGTCCCCAGCGGCCACGGCCCGCAGCCCTGACTCCAGCCTGGGTCTCCCTCCTCTGCTCGCCCCACGTGTCCTTCCCTTCTGAGCTGCCACCAAGGGGGCTGCAGCCGGCCATCACATCCAGGGCCCAGAGACAGAAGCAGCCCCTGAAAACGTGCCCCAGCCATGCCCTTGTCATGTGGGGACTTTCCGGCACTAATCCTGTGTCCAGAGAAACACCACGTGCTAATGTGCGACTCGCCCTGGGCTGTCCTAGTTCCGTCGGGTCCTAGCATGAGCAAACACTCCAGAACCTACACGTAGGTTCCCTCTGCCCCTTGCACTGCCACAGTCCTCAACACCAGGCTCCTGGGCCAACTGGGAGCTCCCCACACACACCGCGCTGCGGACACTGCGGGCATCCTCTCGTCCAAGGCCGGCATGACCTGCCTGGAGATGGTACCAGACCCCACAGGCGGAGGGCTGTCCCCAAGGCTGTCCCACCCCACACACCAGGTGCAAGTCTGGGCCAGAACATCTGACTTACTGGCTCCAAGTGAGGGGTCCCACGACCCCCTCCTTTGGTCTTGATTACTTTGCTGCAGCGGCTCACAGAACTCGGGGAGACACGTTGATCTGTGCGTCGTCAAGGACGCATAGGACGCGAAGGGACACGCAGGGCGAGGGCAGAACGTCCATCTCTCCTGGGTGCCAAGCTCTGGGGTCCCCCACGTGTCCAGCCAGCGGAAAGCTCTGGAACCCTGTGCCCTCGGGTTTTACGGACACTTCATGACATCCACATTCCTTCCACCAGGGTCCAGGGCCAGATCCTCTCTGAGGAGGGTCTTAAGACCCTCAGTCCGAAGGGAAGATCAGAACCTGCTTTTGGGTGGGTGAAGGGAGAGCGGGAGAAGGGCAGAGAGAGTCTGTTTCTGAGGCTGCGCGAGGCCCAGCACCCCGGCACGAGACGTGGCCAGGGCAGTGGGGCTCGGAGCCAGGGGCTGTGGGTGGACCCGCTGTCTCCAGCTATCCGTCGGCCGTCTCCCGGCCGTCTTTTTATCTGCCATCCCTCTCTATCATCTACCATCTCTCTCTGTATCTTACATCTATCTCTGTCGTGTCTCTCCACCTACCTACCTCCCTCCCTCCCTCTATCGTCCTATCTGTATCTATCTTTATCCTCTGTCATCTCTTATCTAGCTATCATCTCTGCCATCTAGCTCTACATCTGTCCATCATGTACATCTACCATCTATCATGTCTCTCTCAATATCTATTTTGTCATCTATCTATAGCTACTATATTTATATCTGTCATCTATGTATCTTTCTATCTCAATCACAGCACCACAGTCCTCTCCTGGAATGGACCGTTCTGTCACCCCTGAAGAGTGTGCACTGCCCGTGAAAACGAATGGATGACGGAAAGCCCCCAACTGTGAGCGACATGCCCCCCTTCTTGCTGGCACATCGCACCGCCTGCCTGTGCCCCATGCGTAGTCCTCATACCTAGTGCGGGGGGATCTTCTTTAATGGCTGCAGATTTTTCGACACCTCTCACCAGGAGGCGAGGTCTATGACCCGTCCCTAGAACTGCGGCAAGATTGCGACGGCCTCCACCCAGAGAGAAAGGTCACTGGGCAGGGCTGGGTGGCTGAAGTCGTGCAGCTTCCGCCTGGGCCTTTCCACGTCTGCCCTGTGGGACACCGTGGGACCCGCCCGCCGTGCCGTGAGAGCCTGGCCGCCTGGGAGGGCTCGTGCAGGTCAGCCATCCCAGCCGCCTCGAGCGTCCATGCCTGCCGCGGGCGTCTGAGGATCCCAGCCCGGAGTCACAGGGTCACCACCGGCACTCTCCACAAAGATATCCCGAGATGGCCGGGCATGGTGACTCGGCCTGTCATCCCAGCACTTTGGGAGGCTCGGGCGAGTGTATTGCCTGAGCCCGTGGGTTTCAGACCAGCCAAGGCAACTTGGCAAGACCTCGACTCTACAATACATTTTTATTTCATTTTATTTTTTTGAGTTGGAGTCTCACTCTGTCGCCCAGACTGGAGTGCAGCGACCGCTCCCGGC
>NW_007257506.1:222985-224352 GCF_000164805.1 Carlito syrichta | reverse complement strand
TTCCAGCTACTTGGAAGGCTGAGGCAGAAGGATCACCGGAGCCCAGCAGGTCGAGGCTGCGGTGGCCGTGATTGTGCCACTGCACTCCAGCCTAGGCAATGGAGTGAGACTCCGACTCAAAAAAAAAAAAAGATATCCCGAGACAAGCTATCCCAGCGGCACCTTGAATTCCTGGCTCACAGAATCCATGAACGCAGTTAGTGAGACTCTGCGCCACAGGTGTCGGGTGGTTTGTTGCACAGCAACAGCCAGAACTGCTTGAACATCTTTTGAAAACAGAAGACCCATCAGCCTGGAGACAGGAAGAAAGGAGGCCCGAACAATCAGGGAGGCGCCTGGCAGAAGCCCAGTGCGTGCTCCGAGAGGGAAGGAAGGTGCTGCTGGATCAGGACAGTGGGCAGCCAACCCCATGTCCTACGTCTCGCGTCGCCCGTGTGGCTGCCGGCCGTCCACTCGGGTGCGGAGACCCTGCTGCCCCGCAGGCGATCAAGCCACTGTTCCCAGCTTTGCTTCCTAAGCCAGGAATGCGGCGTTCCTTCCCCTGGTCTCGTGTCCCGGGAAGCTGTGGAGAGGGCGGAGGTGGGGGTGTTGAAAGACATCCGCAGGCCAGGCCAATACTCTTCTGCTTACAACTGGGACCTCAGTCATTCGCTTGGATTATAGCAATCACACGAGCAGTTGTTCTCGCTTCCTCTTCCTACCTTTGATTTTTTGTTTATTCCTTACTGGTAACTGCACCCAAACAAGGAAAATGAATAGAAGTAGGAAAAAAAATTCTCATATTTAATTCCCTAAAGTAAGGCTATAAAGGCTTCAGAAGGAAAAAAAGGAAATTAAAACCTTGGGAGTTTATCTGCTTCTTCACAGTATTTCTAGAATCTTCCAGCTTGCAACATATTTTCAAGTGCATTTTAAGACACACTCTTCACTCTACCATAAATACAGGATTTGGCGCGTGAGAAAATCAAGGCAGGGGAGACCGTGTCTGGGCCGAGGTCACACAGCTGGGCTTGGACCCAGCAGGCAAAATCCAGTGCCCTGGACTTGACCACGATAAGCCGTGTACCGAGCCTGGCTTTCAACTGTCTGCGAGGTGTGTTTCATATTCTTACAGCCATGCTGTGTGTGCACTAGGAACGGGATTTGGGGGTGACGACTCGCGTCCCGGGATGTCGCCGGCGTCCACCGCACGGCTCGCTGGAACCGCACGTCTGCCCTAAGGAGCGTCCCCAGCACCCGGCCCCTCGCAGGAAGGACTCCGGCGCTGTGCTGACGGCGGCCTCTGGAGAGGGCAAGGGGACGAGGGCTCCATGCGCTGCTGCTGCTTGGCGGGCGGCGGCCGTCCCAGACGCGTCCTGCGGGGCTGT
>NW_007257506.1:100767-221433 GCF_000164805.1 Carlito syrichta | reverse complement strand
CCCCCCGCCCCGCCCAGGACGGCCAGGCCGGGAGGCCTTCCTTTTATTCTTGAGACCTCCTGTTTGTGCATGGGAAGCGTCCGTCAATAGGCACTGTTATGTTGGACTGCGGGTTTGTATGATTACATGTATGTTTTAGGTTTTCTTCTGTAACTTTTTTGTCTTTGTGTCTCCTTTCATTTGTTAATTGGTACATCTGTCTGTTTTCACTCTTACTTTTCTATCTCTCCACCTTCCTCTTGTCCCCCTCCCCTCCTTCTTCTATTATTTTCCTTTTTCTTACCGCATTTTGCTTCCTGGAGCAAGCCTGTAGCCCAACTGTGTGGACAGATTGTAATGCAGTGGGAAGTGGGTTCCAAGGTGCCCACACACCTGTCAGTGGATACTGGGATCTGCAGGTAGAGTCTGAATCACAGCTCCCCCCTCAATTCAATGTCAAAACGGCAAAAAGTACAGCCCCCAACCCACAGTCCAGCTTCAGAAGTGAACAAAGTCAGAGGATACACTCAAGGAAGGATGGGAGATTGAGCAAACAGAAGTATAGGCAACCCCCCCATCCCTGAACAATAGAATTAAAGAAGAGGAAACAAAAAGTGAGGGGGGAGGAAAATCTACACAAACGAAGAAAAGCCAAAAGAAGAATACAGGTCTCACACAGACCCCTGGGAGGTCAAACACTGAGAAAACAGACTTCAGAAACGTGCTGTGCATGACAACAAAGAGCCCACAGAATGACTGGTCTCAAACTTCAAACTGAGATATCAAGACATTAATAGAGAAATTAAAAGGAATGAAAGAGAGACAAGAGGAAAATAGGAAGGAGTTGATAACTGAGATAACAGCAGTAAAGAATACTGTGAGTGAAATAAATAGCAAATTGATAAGCATGGACAGCAGAATTAGTCAAGCAGAAGAAAGACTCTCGGAGCTTGAGGGTCAAGATATAGAACTAACCCAAACTGAAGCTTAGAAAGACAGAACAAAACCTTCAAGAGATAAGCGATGACTTCAAGAGGCCAAAGCTAAGAGTAATTGGACTTCCTGAGGTAGAAAGAGAAACAGAGACCACCCTGGAACAAACATTCCATGAAATTATTCAAGAAAGCCTCTCTCACCTCATCAGTATGCGACCATTCAAGCACAAGAGATTCAGAGAACCCCTGCGAGACAACAAATGAGAAGACCAACTCCTAGACACATAGTAATTCGCTTACACAAAGTAGCTATAAAAGAAAAAATCCTAAAGGTACTTCAGGCTAGGAGAACTTGGAGCCCAATCTTCAAAGTTCTCAAAGATAAACAATTTCAACAAAGAATAACCTACCCAGCTAGGTTCATCAGTGAGGGAGAATTTAAATCTTTCCCAGACATTCAATCCCTAAGAGTTTACACTGCCTCTAGACCAGTGCTACAAGAAACACTTAAGAAAGTATTAAACAGAAGAAAAGGAAAAAAGCATGACAAAATTCTTCACAAGAGTGCAAAAAAAGATTGAAAACGCATATGAATCAACCCCAAAATCAAAAGAAAGACAATAAACAAACAAGAACAACAACAACTCTATAAGAATCTCATGACAGGGATAAATTCTCACATTTCAATAATTAGCCTGAATGTGAATGAACTAAATGCACCACTGAAAAGACATAGAATGGCAAAATGGATAAAATGTCATAGAGACTCATCTCACCAGAAAGGACATACACAGACTCAAAGTAAGAGGATGGGAAGCAAAATTCCAGGGAAATAGGACATAAAAGAAAGCAGGGCTTGCAATCTTAATACCCTTTAAAATACCCTCAAACTTTCAAAAATTTAAAAAGATACAGAAGGTCCCTATGTAATGATAAAAGTTTCAATCAATCAGCAAGAAATATCCATCCTAAACATATATGCACCCAACATGGAAGCACCAACTTTCATAAGGAAAACTTAAAAAGATATTGACTCTAACACTAGCATAGCTGGGGACTTTAATACCCCACTCACAGCTCTAGACAGATCACCAAGACAAAAAATCAATAAGGAGATCTGGAATCTCAGTGTAACTCTTGACAAAATGAACCGAATTGAAACCTACAGAAACTCCACCCAACAACCACAGAATATACATCCTACTCATCACCACATGTACTCCAAGATTGACCACATCCTAGGCCATAAATCATCATAAACAAATTTCATAAGATTGAAATTTTGCCATGCACCATCTCAGACCACAGTGGAATAAAAATAAATATCAACACCAACAAAGTTCCCCCAAAACCCACAAAGACATGGACACTAAACAAGATGATGCAAAGCAACTTCTGGGTCAACATGGAAATCAAAACAGATATTAAAAGGTACCTGGAACCAAATGAAAATGAAGAAACATCTTACCAAAACCTCTGGGATGCCATGAAAGCACTAGTAAGAGGGGAACTCATATCGCTGCAAACACACATGAAGAAAATGGAACAATCACAAGTTAACAGCCTAACAAGTCACCTAAGGAAGCTGGAAAAGCAAGACAACCATAACCCTAATGTTAGCAATAGAATCCAGATCAACAAAATAAAAACCCAAATCTGGGACATAGAAGACAAAAAGATAATACAGAAAATACAAAAATAATACAAAAATCAGTGAAACAAAAAGTTGGTTCTTTGAAAAGATAAACAAGATTGATGGCCCCCAGCTAGACTATCCAAGAAAAAGAGAGAAAAAGCCCAAATCAACTCAATCAGAAACACAAAAGATGAAGTCACAACTGACCCTGAAGAAATACAAAAGATTATCAGAGACTACTGTGTACACTTGTATGAAAACAAACTTGAAAGCCTAAAGGAAATGGAGGAATTTCTGACATCACACAACCTCCCCAGGTTGAAACAAGATGAAATCAAGACCCTAAATTGACCAATAACAATCCAGGAAATAGACTATGTCAAAGAAAGCTACCTACCAAAAATCCCTGCACCAGATGACTTTCCGGCAGAATTCTACAAAACATACAAGGAGAAACTGATACCAATCCTACTGAAAGTATTCCAGGCAATCAAAAAAGATGGACCTCTGCCGGGCTCGGTGGCTCAGCCTGTCATCCCGCGCCTTTGGGAGGCTGAGGTGAGTGGATTGCCTGAGCCCACGGGTTCGAGACCCGCCTGGGCAGCGAGACCTCATCTCTACAATAAATTAAAAAATCAGCTGGGCGTGGTAGTGCATGCCTGTAATTCCAGCTACTTGGAAGGCTGAGGCGGAGACCCCAACTCAAAAAAAAAAAAGATGGACCTCTCCCCAAATCATTTTATGAAGCTAACATCACATTGATACCCAAGCCAGATAAAGACTCAACAAAGAAAGAGAACTAAAAGCCAATATCCTTGATGAATATAGATGCTAAAATTCTCAACAAGACCCTAGCACACCAGATTCAACAACACATCTCAAAAATCATTCACCATGACCAAGTAGGCTTCATCCCTGGGATGCAAAGCTGGTTCAACACCATAAGACCATAAATGCAATTAAATACATCATTAGACGTAAAAACAAAAAACACATGAGTATATCATTAGATGAAGAAAAAGCTTTTGGTAAAATCCAGCACCTCTTCTTGCTAAAAAACCCTCGAACATCTAGGCATAGATGAAACATACCTCAAAATAGTAGGAGCCATCTCCGAGAAACCCACCACCAGCATACTGCTAAACAGACAGAAATTGGAACCATTTCCCCTGAAAACTAGAAGAAGACAAGTATGCCCATTCTCACTCCTCCTGTTCAACATAGTTTTGGAAGTTCTAGCTATAGCAATCAGAGAAGAGAAGGTGATCAGGGGTATCAAAATAGGAAAAGAGGAAGTCAAGTTATCCCTCTTTGCAGATGACATGATTCTATACCTCAAAAACCCAAGAAAATCTGTCAAAAACCTCCTTGCACTAAAAAAGGACTTTGGTACAGTCTCAGAATGTAAAATAAATGTACAAAAAACAATTGCATTTCTATATACCAATAATAAGCAAACAGAAACCCAAATAAAAAGCACAATTCCATTTACAACAGCCACACACACAAAAAATGAAATACTTTGGCATCTTCCTATCCAGAGATGTAAAAGATGTTTACATTGAAAACAGCAAAATACAGCTCAAAGAAATCAAAGATGGCACAAACAAGTGGAAAAATATCCCATGTTCATGGGTTGGAAGAATCAACATTGTTAAGATGTCCATTCTACCTAAGGTAATCTACAGATTTAACACAATACTTATCAAATTATCAGCAACATTCTTCTCAGACCTAGAAACAACAATACAGGAATTCATATGAAAACATAAATGACCAAGAATAGCCAAAACAATCCTCAGCAAAAACAAAACAAAAACAAAGTAGGAGGTATCACGCTCCCAGACTCTAAACTTTATTGTAAAGCTATAATAATCAAAACATCCTGGTATTGGTACAAGAACAGGCATATAGACTAATGGAACAGTATTGAGATTCCAGAAGCAAAATCTCAATTTCTCAACCAACTCATCTTTGACAAAGCTTCCAACAACAACTACTGGGGAGAGGAGAACCTATTCAGTAAATGGTGCTGGGAAAACTGGCTGACCACATGCAGAAGACTGAAACAGGATCCCTACTATCCCCATACACAAAAATAAACTTGAAATGGATCAGAGACCTAAACGTAAAACCTCAAATTATAAGAACCTTAGAAAATGCAGGAGACACCCTTATGGAAGTTGGAACTGGCAACCAATTCCTGATCAAAACCCCAAGTCCCCATCCCATAAGAGATAAGTTAGACAAGTGGGACCTCATCAAACTGACAAGCTTCTGCAAAGCCAAAGAAACCATCAAGAGAGCAGGGAGACAACCCACAGACTGGAAAAAAAATTATTTGCCAACTCTATGTCTGACAAAGGCCTTATATCTAGGACCTACAAGGAACTCAAACATGTTGAAAAGAAAAAAACAAACAGCCCCATTACAAAATGGGCAAAAGATATGAATATACAGTGCTCAAAAGAAGACATATGAGCAGCTAACAGATTCATAAAAAAATGTTCAGCCTCACTAGTCATCAAAGAAATGCAAATTAAAATTACACTGAGATACTACCTAACTCCAGTCAGAGTGGCAATCATCAATAACTCAAAAAATAACAGTGGCCATCATCAATAACTCAAAAAATAGCATGTTGGAGAGGATGTGGTGAAAAGGGAACACTTCTACACTATTGGTGGGAGTGTAAACTAGTACAGCGATTCCTAAAAGTTCAAAAAATTGACCTTTCATATGACACTGCAATTCCCCTACTGGGAATATACCCGGAAGAACTCAAATCACTCTATAAAAAAGATATTTGCACATGTATGTTTATCACAGGATTGTTTACAATAGCAAGATCATGGAGCCAACCGTGCTGCCCATCAAGAGGAATGGATTTTTTAAAAATGTGGTATATATACACAATGGAATATTTCACAGCCATAAAGAAGAACAAAATTATGAATTTCACAGCAACCTGGATGGACTCAGAGTCTATAATACTGAGTGCTCTTTCACAGAACCAATGAACTGAGTATCACATGTTCTCACTCATAAGTGGACTTTGAACAACTATCGCAATATTGTAAGATAGGGATTGACAGTAGTGGGAAACCGTGGGAGCATGGGGTGGTGGGGAGGTGGGATCGGCAGTAGTGGGAAACTGCCTGGGGAAGGGGGGCCAACCTCTTCTACAAGGGTCCCTGCACAATGAATATTTGTATACCTAACCCTTAACTGTACCCCACAATTTTAAAATAAAAAATTTAAAGGTGAAAAAAAAAGAAATGTGGGGTTAAGTAAAAGGTTCAGATCTAAGAAGCACAGATGTTCCCATAGAAGAGAAGAAAGCAATAGGTTTAAAAACCCTATTTGAAGGAATGATGGAAGAAAACTTTCCTGACCCTGCCAGAAATCTAAACATCCAGATACAAGAGTTTCCAGACGATTAACTGCAAAAAAGCCATCCCCAGGTTATATAGTCGTCAGGTTATTCAAAGTTAATGTGAAGGAAAGAATATTAAGCGCAGTGAGACAAAAGCATCAAGTAACAGGCAAAAGTAAACCTACTGGACCAACAGCAGACTTAGAAAAAATTCTACAAGCTAGAAGGAATTGGGCCCCATTTTCTAGCTACTCGAAATAATAGTTAGGCAAGGATGTTGTATCCTGCAAAGCTAAGTTTCATAAATGAAGGAGAAATGAAGCCCTTCACAGACAAGCCAACACTGAGGGAATTTGTTACCACTAGATTGACTTTACAAGAAATTCTCAAAGGAGTGAGAAATACTGGAAAAAAATAGTCAAGTCATACCAGTAGAAAAACACTGGAAATCATAAAGTTCACAGGTCTTATGGAACACCAATACAATACAGAAAATAAAATAAATACATAAATATAAGTAAATAAATAAAGCAACCAGATAACCTGTATGATGAATAAAATAGTACCTTACATATCATTATTAACACTGAATGTAAATGGTCTTAATGCCCCACTAAAAAGATATAGACTGGCAGAATGAATAAAAATACATAACCCATATATCTGCTGTCTTCAAGAGGCCCACTTAACTCACAAAGACTCCTATAGATTCAAGGTAAAGGGATGAGGGAAAATATGCCATGGAAATGGAAACCAAACATGAGCAGGAGTAGCCATTTTCATATCAGATAAAACAGACTTTGAATTAGCAACAGTGAAAAAAAGACAGATGGCTATTATATAATGATAAAGAGATTAATCCAATAAGAAAACATAATTTTAAATATATATGCACCTAACACCAGAGCCCCAGTTTTATAAAACAAATTCTTCTAGGTCCAAGGGAAGAGATAGACAGCAGTACAGTAGTAGTGGGAGACTTCAACACTCCACTGACAGCAATAGACAGATCATCAAGGCAGAAAGTCAACAAAGAAATATTGGAGTTAAAACAGACTCTAGAACAAAGAGAACTAAAAGACATCTATGGAACATTCCATCCCCAAATTGCAGAATATACATTATTCTCATCAGCACATGGAACATTCTCCAAGATAGTCCCTATGATAGGCCAAAAATCAAGTCTCCATAAATTCAAAAAAATCAAAATCATAACAAGCACCTTCTCAGACCACCGTGGAAACTAGAAATTAACACCAAGGAGAACTCACAAAGCCAAACAAAAACATGGAAGCTAAACAATCTGCAACTGAATGATCCTTGGGTCAACAATGAAATCAAGATGAAAATTTAAAAATTCCTTTAAATGAATGAAATCAGGAAAGAAGACTCCAATTAGCACAATCAGAAATGAAAATGGAGCCG
The DNA here is from genome assembly GCF_000164805.1 of Carlito syrichta. Classification (NCBI taxonomy): domain Eukaryota; kingdom Metazoa; phylum Chordata; class Mammalia; order Primates; family Tarsiidae; genus Carlito; species Carlito syrichta. The sequence continues at coordinate 214,082 of NW_007257506.1, read as the reverse complement.
TTACAACTGGTACTACAGAAATTCAAAAGATAATCCGACTGTTATGAACAATTCTATGCAAACAAACTAGACAATGTAGTGGAAATAAGTAAATTCTTGGAGACATGCAACCCCTCAACCCTGAATCAGGAAGAAATAGAAACCGTTATCAAACCAATAAAAAGTAGCTAGACTGAAACAGTAATTAGAAGTCTTCTGACAAAAACAAAAACAAAAGACAAAAACAAAATTCAGGACCTGATGGACTCACAGATGAATGTGACCAACCTTTAAAGAAAAACTGGCACCAATTTTGCCGAAGGTATTCCACTAGATTGAACAGGAGGGAATTCTCCCTAACTCATTCTATGAGACCACTATCACTCTGATACCAAAGCCAGGAAAATACACCCATGACCAAGTGGGTTTTATTGTAATGATGCAAGGGGAGCTCCATGTACTCAAGTCAATACATGTGATCAACTACATAAGCAGAATCAAAACCAAAAATTATATGGTCATTTCAATAGATGCAGAAAAAGCATTTGATAAAATCCAGTATACCTTCATGATAAAAACCCCAGCAAAATAGGCATAGAGGAAACATTTCTCAAAATAATGACAGCCATATACAGCAAACCTACAGCCATTGTCATCCCTAATGGAGAAAAGCTGAATGAATCCCCCCTCAGAACTTGAACAAAGCAAAGATGCCCACTTTCACCATTCCTATTCAACAAAGTACTGGACGTCCCAGCCAGAGCAATCAGACAAGAAAAGAAATAAAGGGTGAGTATCCAAATTGCAAAATAAGAAATCAAACAATCTCTGTATGCCGACAATATGTTCCTATACCTAGAGAATCCTAAATACTCCTCCAAAAGACTTCTGGACTTGATACATGAATTCTGCAAAGTTTCAGGATACAAAATCAATACACACAAACCAATAACAACCAAGTGGATAAGCAAACAAGAACTCAATTCCATTTACAATAGCAGCCAAAAAGCTAAACTACCTAGGAATATATTCAACCAAGGAGATGAAAGACCTTTACAAGAAGAGCTACAAAACTCTGATGAGAGAAGCTGTAGAGGACACAAACAATGGAGAAACCTCCCACGCTCATGGATTGGAAGAATCAGCAGTGTTAAAATGGACATATTACCCAAAGTAATCCATCTACAGATTCAACACAATCACTAACAAACTACTCATTTTTCACAGAATTAGAAAAAGAAGAATCCTAAAATTCATACGAACCAAAAAACAGCCTGAAAAGCCAAATCAATCTTAAACAAAAATAACAAGACTGGAGGCATCACATTGTACTATAATGTACTACAAGCCTTCAAATTATACTACAAGGCTATAGTAGCCAAAACAGCATGGTACTGGTACAAGAGAAGAGATGTGGACTAATGGAACAGAATAGAGAATCCAGAAATAAACCCAAATAACTATAGCCAACTGGTCTTTGACAAATCAAACAAAGGCATACACTGGGGAAAGAACACCCTAGTCAACAAAGGGTGCTGGGAAAATTGGATAGTTGCATGCGGAAAAATGAAACGATGCCTATCTCTCCTTACACACAGAAATTAACTCAAGATGGATTAAAGACCTAAATGTCAGACCTGAAAGCATAAAATCTCTAGAAGAAAATCTAGGAAAAACTCTCCTAGATATCAGCCTAGGCAAAGAATTTATGGCTAAAACTTCCAAAGCAAATGCAACTAAAACAAAAATAAATAACTGGGACTTAATTAACTAAAGAGCTTCTGCACAGCAAAAGAAATAATCAACAGAGTAAATAGGCAACCTACGGAATGGGAGAAGATATTCACAGACTATACACCTGATCCAGGACTAATATCCAGAATCGGTAAAGAACTCAAACAAATCAGCAATAAAACAGCAAATAAATGTGGGTAAGTGACATGAACAGACATTCCTCAAAAGAAGATATACACATGGTCAACAAACATATCCTCAGGGAAATGCAAATTAAAACCACAATGAGATACCACCTCACACCAACCAGTATGGCCATGATTAAAAAAAAAATAAAAAAGCAGTTGCTGGTGCATCCACCGTTGGGTCCAGCCATCCCACTACAAGGTATCCATCCCCAAACACCAGCGATAGTTCTTGAAAAAGACACCTGCACCCTCATGTTCGTTGCAGCACAATTCACAATTGCAAAGATGTGGAATCAACCTCAGTGCCCATCAGCTGATCAGTGGATGATGCAACTGTGATTTATATGTGCTATGGAATATTATTCAGCTATCAGAAAGAATGAGAGAATGTGTTTTGCAGTAACTTGGATGGAACGGGAGGAAATCATACTAATTCAGGCCAACACACAGCTAACTCGGGAACAGAAAACCAAATAGCGCACGTTCTCACTTATATGTGGGAACTAAAGTAAGGATCAGCAAAGGCAGAGAGATGGTGTCATGGACGCTGGAGACTCAGAAGGGAGGTGGCAAGGGGCGGAGGGACGAAGATTCACCTGTGGGCTCCACGTGCACAGGTGGGGACGGTGGGCGCGCGCACGCACACACACACACACACACACACACACACCCACACACACACTGTACAGTTATATAAAAACATTTTCTTCATATCCTTATGCTAGAAGCTTTTTTCTATTGTTAAAGTTTTTATTTCTGGATTAACTTGCTTTATTAAAAACACATACACACATATCAGCCTCGGCCTCAAAAGAGTCAGGACCATCAAGACCACTGTCCCATATCAATTCCACCTCCACCTCTGTCCCATGGGAAGGTCTCCGGAGGCAATAACACGCATGGCACTGCTGTCGCCACTGATGACAACGCTTCCTTCTGGAGCATCTCCTGAAGGACCTGCCGGAAGCTGCTCACGGCTAGCTTTTCCCCATAAGTAGAAGGTGTACACTCGCAAATAGCAAGACAAAGTGCATATATATTTATACAATCAACTTTTTTCATATATATATGAAAATCAACTTTTTGTGAAAATCAACTTCTCCTGGCCTCAAACTACTTGACGTAGTAATAATGGGTTTCTCACAGTCTTCCTATGAACTCTGGAGTGCTGTTAATCTAACAAGAGCCTAGGGCCAGGTATTTTGGGGAAAATTGGGTAGTTAAATACACGCACAGTAAATACACAAACATAGTGGCATAGTACTTTACCATGGTCAAGTATTATGTCCTGGGCAGAGTTGAGTGTGCTCGACTTTTAAACCACTGGCAGTGCAGTCACCTTGTTTACGCACACCATGGGGCTGTGAGGATGTCACCAGGTGGCGGGAGTTCATTCGCTTCAATTTGTTGTGGGAGCATCGTCCACACAACTGTCATTGACCGACACAACGTCATGCACCCCTGTGCTTGCTTTCTCCGGTTCATCACCAGCCATGACCTCTTGAACCTACTCCAACGGGTTTTTTATTTTCACCACCTAAGACAATGCTGACCACAGTCACCAATGACTTCCACGCTGCAGAATCTGACAGTAAATTCTCAGTCTCACAACATATATCACGTATCACGACTGCATCTGTGTCTCTACAGCTGTGTTTTTTTTTTAAATATACATTCTCAGGCCTCATTTACTGGACGCATCACAGGAAAAGAGGAAGGAAGTAAGCCGCTCCTTTCTCTTACAGACAGACACACGCATCTTCTAGCACATTTTGTCTGCTCCACTTTTTTTTCTTCTAAAGATGTGAGGTACAAAATGGAAAGAGTAGTCTTTTTTTTTTTTTTTTTTTGAGTTGGAGTCTCACTCTGTCGCCCAGGCTGGAGTGCAGTGGCCACTCCCGGCCACCGCAGCCTCGACCTGCTGGGCGCCGGCGATCCTTCCGCCTCAGTCTTCCAAGCAGCTGGAACTACAGGCACACTACCACGCCCGGCTAATTTCTTATTTTTACTGTAGAGATGAGGTCTCGCCAAGTTGCCCAGGCGGGTCTTGAACCCACGGGCTCAGGCAATCCACTCACCTTGGCCTCCCAAAACGCAGGATTACAGGCTGAGCCACCGAGCCCGGCTGAGTAGTCTTTTTTGTTGTTGTTGTTGTTGTTTTGAGTTGAAGTCTCACTCTGTCACTCAGGCTGGAGCACAGTGGCACATTCCTGGCCACCACAGCCTTGACCTGCTGGGCTCCAGCGATCCTTCCGCCTCAGCCTTCCGAGTAGCCGGTGATACAGGCTTGCGCTACCATGTCCAGTTAATTTTTTTTTATTTATCGTAAAGACCAGGTCTCGCCATGTTGCCCAGGCTGGTCTTGAACCTGCAGGTTTGGGCAATCCTCTTACCTCAGCCTCCCAAAGTGCTGAGATTACAGGCGTGAGCCACTGCACCTGGCCTCTGCTCCACTTTTAAAACATTCCCAACACTGGCTCTTCAGAAGATGCAATAAAATACCAGTTGTCCAGTACCAAAAAATGTGTTCAAGGGAGAAATAAAAAAGAATCTGTCAGGCAACCTCGAGACAAGGCAGGCAGTGTGGCGTGATGGCCGTGTTGGGTGTGCAGCCCCTGACCCCAGGTCGGGGTGGGTCCTCCCCATGCCCTGTTCTATGGACTGCGCTGATGGTCAGCTTCCTGTTGTGCAAGACAGGGGCCGAGAAAATCTCCCACCTGCAGTTGGGGCGTGTCAAGGTCATGCTAGCTGAAGTGTCCAACACCTGGTGTATTGTTCAGTGTTTAGAACGTACAAAGTACTCTACAAAGCATTCACAGCCTCATCCTGTGGTTCAGGTTTTCAGAATGCCTTCCTGGAATTAATTTTTCAAACATTGACATGGTCTCCACTAAGGCAAATGGTAGCAATATTCTGAGTTATTTAACCAAGTTTTGCATCTGTTATTCTTCACGGCCACTGATCACAACATTTAACGTCTTTAGAATTTTTTGAAAATCCCCTTCTCTTGACCTCCGACTACTTCAGGTAGTAATCATGAGTTTTTCACAGTCTTCATATGAACTCTGGAGTGTTGTTGATCTAATAAGAGCTAGGGAGAGGTCTTTGGGGGCACATTTTAGCGTCATCCAAATGGCCTTCAGTGAGGAAAAGTGGAGTTGGAATTGCATTACGCCTCGGGGGTCTTCCTAGATGATTCAGTCATTCAGTAAACATTAGGTAGTGGGTAGGAGAAACGAGGGATGAGAAAGATGAAAGGCAAACCAGATGTGTGTGTGAGTCATTTGTGGACCTGAGAGCAAGGCTGAAGCAGAAAAATGATCAAAGGCTGGAGAGGCCCAGCAGTCCATGAAAGAACCAGAAACCAGACGCTGACCCCCACCCTCACAGAAAGCCTGGTGAGTCCTGTCTGTGCGACGGGAGACCGTGCCAACTAGGCCCCTTTCCAGACCCCAGAATGAAAGGAAAAAGGGTCTGACTTACCATCCCACTCAGAATATGGAGAATACAGAAGCTTCTGAGCCCAGAAGAGGAATTCTCTGAAGCAAACGAACGCGTGTGGTTCTATGCACGTGTCGTTGTATTCGGGGCTGTCACATGAAGATCCTCGGTGCTTGTCCCAGTGACTTCTTTGATGCTTTCCTCACTCTGCCCGGTCTAGTCTCCCTCCTCTGTGAACTTCTAGGGTGGATCCGGGGGTTTTCCGCCGTCAGGCCAGGGCAAGCCTTCTGTTGACTGTTGACAGACGAAAACACCCTTTGGAGCCCCTATGATTACAGACACACACTTGAACTCAAAGCCTCCTCTTGTTACTCCTGTCCAGTCTCTGCCCTTAGAGTTGAGGAAGGTTATCTTGATCTATATTTTTGGACAAGTCTAAAGAATCCTACGACGGATCTCGTTTAACTGGATACTGGGTCAAAACCAGCTAGAGGGACGCACTCTATGCTTCTGTGTTTTTCGTCTGAAATCAAATTTCTGTCCTCCAGACACTTTGCCGATGAATCACAGCCAGAGCCATTCTTCAAAAGGTGTGTCTGTAGATCTGCCTGATCTCAGTGGTTGTCCTCGAACAGAGACTCAGAGGTGACTTTCTGCATCCCTGAAACGGACGCGCAGATGCTCCCCCTTCCTGTGCTGCAGGTATTGGTTCGCATCCATTTTGCTGATCTCTTTTTCAGCCCTAATTTGAACTGTGGCCTGGGGCCCAGCAAGAGCCGGAAGAGAAGGTCTGCTTTTCCTTCTTTGAAAAACAGAACATCCTACATGTTTGTCCCTTGCCCCTGGGGAAACAGTGAGCCTGGGGATGTAAGGAGGACAGGGAAGGAGGGACTCTGGGGACCTAGGCTCTTTTTTTGTAAGGCACGAAGCTCGTGCAAGGCCCCTCACCTCGGGAGGAGAAACGGGGCTTTGGGGACTAGGAGAGGAATGCAGACAGTAGGGAAGACAGACCTGAAGTGAGGCGGAATTTTAGTTATTGAGGTGATGTGGGGGAAGGGTGCTGGCGGCAGAACATCCTGGAATCGGAGAATGGCATCAAGGTCTTCAGGCAAGAGGGGAGTGAGCTTCGCCCAAGAGCTGAAAGGCCCAAGGGGCTGGCTCCAGCTTGGAATCTAGAGGGAGTCTGGATCCTAGGAGTCTGGGAAGGCAGGTGGCTTCGGAAGCTAGAGCACGCATGGCAGAGTTGGACGCCGCGAGAACACGCCAGGGCATGCCAGGGTGCCGGGTGTCAGGCACACTCGTCGGCCCAGAAGCGTGACTGTCCGTGTATCTGTGGGCTCGGGGCCAGGGATCGGAATCAGGAGCTCAGAGTCCAAAGCCCTAAACAAAGAGCTGCAGGGCTGACCTTCACTTCCGGAAGCAGGGATAACTGTTTCCCTTGGCCCCCTGAAGGTTTGCGGAACATCAGTGACATGAGGCAGATTGCTAACAGGAAAAAAAGATGTACCTGTTGATGGAACCTGTGTCTGCGGGAGCCTTCAGGATAAAGACCTGCCCCCAGTGGGGTGCGGGACTTGTATTCCCACCTTGAGGCTCCAGAAAGAAGGTGGGCTCAGAGGGTGCTGGTCCTTCAGGCTTTAGTGGCAAAGCAGGCTGTGAAGTGGGAGGGGAGGCCTCACTAGGGCGGGGGTCTGTTCTCAAGCAAACCCTCATGGGTAGCAGCCCTCGGGAAGAAGAGAGAGCAGACGTCCTTCCAGCCCTTGAAGGGGACAGCTCCCAGCTCCTCCTTCCCGGATGTGGATGGAGCGGCCTGGCTGCATTGGCGCAGGCTGTCCACAGACCCGTCTGTGTTGACTTCCACCATGGAAGACGCTTTGCAGGCCACGTCTGTGTGCTGGCCCTCGGAGCGACCATCTCAAAATATGTCCAAGAAATACATTTGGGGCTGAGATAGTTTTATTTCCCCCACACTGTAGAGCACGCTGGAGGATGAAATAAATTAGCTCAAGGCTGAAGATGCCCAAGGAGCCTGCGAATGTGTTTTTGCTTAAAGGGTCAGATTCACACTGACTAACCGCCTACGAGATGGAGGGATCCGTCGGGATGAAGATCTGTTGACGTGTCGTTGGGAAGAGCTGGTGTACGTTCGGACCTGTTATTCCTGTCCCGAAGGGGACATCCCATGGAGCTGATCGTCACAAGGCTGCCGTTAGAGCAGTGGAAAAGCTGGGGTGTCTGCAATGGGTCAAAGGTCAACAAGGCCGTGCTGGGTCGCGTGGTGTGATGCCTGACCTCCCCGAAGGCAGCAAAAGACAGAGTCACAAGAGAATCGCATGGCGCGAGTGTTATATGAAGGTTGCACATGACATAAACGTGAAGACTCAAGGACGCAGGGCAAATTAAAGCTGTCTCTTTTCACACGGAAGTTCGAGGAAAAATAGAACTGTGACTGGACACAGAGGGTGTGATCAAATGGCGGCAGGCCTATCTGTCCAGATTCTTCTTGGCCTCTTTGCGTGACTCCCAGATAAGAGGCCCTCTGGTGGGAGGGCCGTCGGGGTCGGGGGAGAAGGAGGGCAGGGACTCTTCCAGGTTTTGTAGGGTGCTGTGAGGGCGGGGTTCGGGTCTCCATGAGCTTTGAGTCTCCATGAGCTTCGGGTCTCCATGAGCTTCCTCGGGGGGCGAGGAATTCTGGCTTCTGTGCCTCACTTGGGGGAGAAGAGGCACAGGAGACAGGCGGAGAGAGGGCTAGAGGGACCTTGGCTCCAGCCCTTCGGAGTCTTGTGGTCCAAGGACGCAGCAGGCCTAGGCGCCGGGTGTCGGGGCATCCTGGCCCTGGTGGAAAGGACAGCTCTATCGCCGGCCGCCCACCTTGGACGGCGCGCAGGCCTCCCGCCAGTTCGCTCTTCCGTGGCTCACACACGACTGGTGAGGTCTTTCCTTTAGAAAGGCCGGGGAATCGGTTGGGCGGCTTGAGACGAGCCCTTCTCCTCTGAAAGGCGGCTCTGCCGGTGTCTGCCCAGATGCTCTGAACTCACGCCCTCCTTCTGCGTCTCATGCCTCTGGACAGCCGGCTTCAGGCTTCAGGTGTGGTCCACGCCCCGCCCCGCGGCCCTTCCCACCCTGCCCCTTGGCGGCCCTGCCCCACCACCCTCTGGTGGTCCACTCTCCCCACCCCTGTCAGGAAACAGGAAAATGCTGCAGAGGACAAGCGAGAGCCGAGAGGGTCCTGGCCAAGCCCCGGCCGGGGTTCAAACTGGAGACGGGCCAGGTGACCAGACACCCCACACTGTAAAGGAGCTGGGGAGGCGGTGTAAGGCACCTGGTGAGATGTAGGGGGTAAGCAGACATGGGGGATGATGCTCCAGATAAACGGACTCAGCTGGATTTTGGTCGCTTGTTAGTTGCTCAATAAATGCTAGTAAGTTAAATCATTCAAAGATGGGAATCTGGACTATTTCCTAAAAATACTCTCACTCCCACCATTAGGGACTTTTCTGTCTTAAAGCATTTAAAATAAATTTTCTAAGATAAAAGCAAATGATCAATTTGACAAATGATTTGAGATTTTAAAAAATCTTAGAAGGTGAACATTATATTTTATTATTATTTTTCAGAGACACCCAGGCTGGAGGGCAGTGGCACAATTGTAACTCACTGCAGCCTCTACCTCTTGGGCTCAAGCGATCCTCCTGCTTCAGCCTCCTATGTAGCTGGAACTACAGGCACACACCACCATGTCGTTAAAAAATTTTTGTAGAGACCAGATTTCACTATGTTGCCCAGGGGGCCTTGCACTCCTGACCTCAAGGGATCATCTCACCTCAGCCTCTCAAAGTGTTGGGATTATGGGTGTGAACCACCAGGCCTGGTCAGGAAGGGCTAAACTCTTAAAAGGAAAGTTAACATTCACTTTTGTGGACACTTAACACTTTTGCCTATTATTTCTTGTAGATCAGCAAGGAGTGTTCTATGTTAGGCAGATCTGTGCGGAAAACTTACACAAAAGCAAAGATGTGTGACGTTGTAGAGGTTCATATACGGGGGGCATAGACCTTGAAAGGAAGTATTTACTTTCCTTTTCCTAGAGTCGTTTTTAGGAAACTGAAAATAAAACAAGTGTTAGGGATGACTTAAGAAAATTGCTTTTCAACTCTGACTCCTTTTAGCCTAAAAGGCTTTCAGGAGAAACCAAGTCAAGTGAGTTTTGAAAGGACCCAGCTACAGAGGAAGTGAAGGGAATCTACCTGTCTTGTCCCCAGACATATTTCTTTGGCACATTTTGAAGTGGCTTCCAAAGCGTCTTCTGTGGAGGAAGTCGGCACCAGCAGGTCTGTAGAGAGCCTGCACCAATGCAGCCAGGCCGCTCCATCCGCAGCCAGGAAGGAGACGCTGGGAACCGTCCCCTTCAAGGGCTAGAAGGATGTCTGCCCTCTCTTCTCTCCGAGGGCTGCTACCTGTGAGGGTTCACCTGAGAACAGGCCCCTGCCCCAGCCAGGCCTCCCCTCCCCCTTCCACAGCCTGCTTTGCCACTAGAGCCTGATGGACCAGCACCTTCTGAGCCCACCTTCTTTCTGGAGCCTCAAGGTGGGATAGGAGCCCGGCACCCCACTGGGGGCGGGTCTTCACCCTGAAGGCTCCCGTGGACACAGGTTACGTCAGCGCGTTTGTCTTTCTTCCTGTGAACAAACGGCCTCATGTCAGGGATGTTGGGGAAACTTCAGGGGACCGAGGGCCTTGGCCCCATAAATGGCAAGAAAAACACATAAAGCAGGTCTTAGTTTCAACATGGAGTTCGAGGTTGAGACTGGAGACTTATAGCAGGAATTCCAATTTGATAGGGAATGCTGCCTACAATATTTTTATTTAGAAAAAAGCATTGTTCTACTGGGAAAAAAGAGTACCCTTAATTCATGTGAAAAAGTGAAAGTATTTGTACACAGAAAAAAATAATTTGAGGAGAGAAAATGATGATAAACTCCACAATGTCCCTATGATTTTCTGAAATAGGAGCATTGATGTCACCAAGCATCCAACTATGAGCCTTTTTTTTTTTTTTGAGTTGGAGTCTCACTCCATCCCCCAGGCTGGGATGCAGTGGCATACTCACGGCCACCCCAGGGTCGACCTGCTGGGCTTGGGTGATCCTTCCGCCTTAGCCTTCCAAGTAGCCGAAAGTATAGGCACGGGCTACCACACCCGGCTAATTTTTGATTTATTGTAGAGACGAGGTCTCGCCAAGTTGCCCGGGCTGGTCTCGAACCCGTGGGCTCAGGCAATCCACTTGCCTTGGCCTCCCAATGTATGGGGATTTCTCCGAGCTGGCCCAAACCATTTTTTATAGCCCACGCTCTTGTAATTCTGTCTCCCTCCGAGTTCCATCCCCCATGTCCTCTGTGACACATGCCCATCCGATCAGGGAAGCAAAAGCCATCCAAGGAGAGTCAGTGGCAGGTGTCACTTTGAGCCCCCTAAGTTATGGAACTTGATGAATTGACACCCCCAACTCCTGCCCTTCTCAAGGCGCCCGGAAATACAAGGAGAGAAACATCTGTGTGTTGCTGAGGGCTGCCTGTGTGGGTGTGGTCAGGAATGTAGCTGCTTGTGTCCTGAAGAAGCTTCTGGAGAAGACAGATTTCAGTTTGTGTTTTCAAGGGATCAGGGGCCTATAGAGTTGGAGGGAAATGTATTCAGGTGGAATGAATTAACATGACCTAGGAAGCGGCGCGGTAATAGGACTGGCGAACAGAAAGTAAATTAGACCCGCCTGGGCAGCAAGACCTCATCTCTACAATAAATCAAAAAATCAGCCGGGCGTGGTAGCGCACGCCTGTAATTCCGGCTACTCGGAAGGCGGAGGCGGAAGGATCACCGGAGCCCGGCAGGTCGAGGCTGCGGTGGCCGGGAGCGGCCGCTGCACTCCAGTCTGGGCGACTGAGTGAGACTCCAACTCAAAAAGAAAAAAAAAAGAAAAGCAAGGTCTTTGCAGGCTATAATGAGAAGTTAATTTGTTAAGATTGAGATGGGAATGGATGCTGGCCAGACGACTGCGAAGCCTGAATTTCGTAGACTCGCAGGACAGACGGAGATAACAGTTTTGAACAGTTAAAATGGAGACCAGTCATCACAGGGCAGCAGGCTCCCAGCTGCAGCAAGCCTGTTCCTGATCCCCAGCAGTCAGGGGTGGTTGCAGGCCTCGGGGGGGCCAGCTGAAAGGAGCAGGGGGATGGGGTCTTCCAGAGTTAGCCTCTCGGATCCTCTGAGGCAGCTCCTCCAGGCTCACCCCCCCACCTGTTGGGTCGTCATGCTCAGAATGGCCCTGAAAGCAGAGTGTTGGAGGAACCTGGCATCCCTAGCAGCCGTGAGAGCACAGCCCTCCCCCCAAGCAAGGAACACAAGGCACTGACTGGTGCTTGACGGTGTGTTTTGGGAACCCCCCCACCCTGGAATCTGGCAGGTGAGGCCCAAAGACAGCACTTGCCTATGGAAAAGTCCACAGGAATTGGACAAAGTCAATGAGACGCCACCAAGTGATTGTGGATGGGGGCTTCATCTCAAGCCACAAAGCAATGCCACCTTGAGCGGAAAGTAGTCTTCTCAGCTACAGAATTATGGGCTTCTTGGTTATAGAAGCCAGCTAGCTTAGCTAGTACACACAAATATTCTATTTTTATCCTTTTGCATAAGGGGGATATTTAGGAGTGCCAGGGTGTGCCCAAACAAACCACAGTTATCTTGGGGAGGGTGGGTACCCTGTAGTATGGGCTTCCACTGCTAGGTAAGTGTTCTAGGAACACACTGGTTTTGGTGTACCAGCTAGCGTTGTGAGAGCCTACATTCTGCTTCAGTCAGCGTGTTTGTTTGTTTTTTTTAGCTTCTTTCAGGGCATTTGCCCATTTCATGATGGGTGATTTATGAACACACCTGTCCACACTGCAGTTTTTGGCCAAAAACTCGCTCTCACCCCAAGCCACTTTTTTTTTGTTTGTTTCCCCGGTGAAGAAAGTCCTCAAAAGGAAATATTTGCACATGGAAAATTGTACATGGAAGAGGGGAAGCCAAAAATGGCAGAAGCACTAAAAGGTGTCAGAACTGACGAGTTCAAAAATGGTTTTGAGCCGTGGAAAGAGCATCTTGGCAGGTTGAGTACATCAAACAGAGAGCACTTTGAAGGGTGGCTGAAGTTTAAAGAAGTAAGGGTACACACACACACTCTCTTGTAAATAAATCGAGGGTTTATTTACCGTCAAGCACCAGTCAGTGCCTTGTGTTCCTTGCTTGGGGGGAGGGTTGTGCTCTCACGGCTGCTAGGGATGCCAGGTTCCTCCAACACTGGGTCCCCCTTGTGTGATACAATGGAAGATAAATTGAGAAAAGAATGAAGAGGAGACTGTAATGGTATGTATTTTGGTTTCATGGAGAAGGCTTCTCTAAGGGGGATTACGAGTCTCCATCTGCTCTTCTACTGTAACTATTGTGCTTATGTAAGAAAAGACAGCCACACGGGGACATTAAAACTCGGATGGTCAAACTGGACTGGATATAAAAATGTGGTTCATATACACGAGGGAATATTACGCAGCCATAAAGAAGGACAAACATGGACTTTGCAGCAACTTGGATGGATTTTGAGCCTGTCATGCTCAGTGATCTCTCACAGAAACAAAGAACTGAGTACCCCACATTCTCACTCATAAGCAGACCCTGAACATTTACCATAATACTGTAAGGAAGGGATTGGCAGTGGCGGGATATTGCCGGGGTGGGAAACACAACATCAATGAGGATAGCTGATCTCAAAGCAGGCAAAGTGGGGACCAAAGGGAGGCCTCAACATTACCTGTATGATGACCACTTGTATACCTAATCCTGAATTGTACCCTATGTCTTTCAAATAAAATATTTTTTAAAAACACCTCAGAAGGTGATTTCTTTCTTGGGAGCTGGAGAGCTGCACCCCTGCCGCTGGGTGTGTCATGGCGAGGGGTGATGCATGTTGGCAGAGAGGACTGAGAGCCCAGGGCAGCTAGAGCCAGGAGGAGGCGAGTACACGTGCACGTCTCCTGGACAGAGGCTCGGGGAGACAGGAAGAGCCAGGCTGGCTGCGCAGGGTCAGGCCGCGGCCACGGATGCAGTGCCTGCCTTTGAGCAGCTGCAGAAGCAGGGAGGTCGGCCTCCCTTCCCGTGGCCCTGCTGCCCGAGAGCAGGTCGCAACCTAGGAAGGACGCCAGGCCTTCCCAGAGCAGAGCATGAGGCTGTCATGAGAGTTGCCCTTCCAGTACCCAGAGGAGAGGAGGATGGACACAGAGAAACACCTGAGCAGTCAGGCCCCGCCAGGTGCCGCCAGTGAATCACCATTGGACCAGGCTTTTCTTTCTATCTCACTTCCCAACTGTCCGCTTGTCCTCGAAACCTAGCATACAAACACACAGGCTTCCCTGTGTCTCCAAAGGCTCCCACGTCATGGGAAGCATTGCTTACATACATGTGCATGCTTTTCTCCTGCTGGTCTGTCTTCTGTGATGGGGCCTCCACCACAAGCCCAAGATGAGAAAGAATGGTATTTCTTCTCCCCTATGCTTTCTGGCACCTGGCTGAGACACCCCTTTCTCTCCAGAGCCTGCAGGTGAGATTCTGGGGTGACTGAAAAAAATGTGAAAGATGGGGACTGCCATCAGGTCAGCCCTTCCAGATCTCTGCCTGTAGCTCCTGGCTGAGAGGAGGTTAAAAAAGAGAGCCTTCTCTCTGTCTCTGTTCTTCCAAATTCAGCATGTTACCGGGAGAAGGGGTGCAGCTCCTGGTGTGGGATGTCAGGTTCACATTGACAACCAGGTTCTTGTGTTCAAGTTTGGAAAGAATGTGCAAACAGACACACTAAGCAGCACAACAAGCGAGTGGCTTTATTAAGCAAAGAAGAGCACACTCTCGAGAGGGGAGTGTGAATAGAGACAGACAGGTGCCCCCCGAGCCCAATTCAGAGTCACAGTCCTAGCAAGTGCTTTTCTCTTGCTGTGCTTGATAGCGTCGGCAGGTTAGACTAGGAAACTTTGTTGTAGGAACATTCCAAGCCCTGGACGTCGGCAGCCATGGGTGCAAAACCACACATACAAGCAAGGTGGCCTAGCTGTAGAAAACGTCACACCTGCCTAACTGCTAGAGTCTCATCAGACACACTCACAGCACAGTGGCTATCCGTCCAGGATGCTTGGGCAGGACCCGACCACCCAAGCAGGAACTGTTCCAGCAGAGGCTGCTGCTTCTGCCCTAAACTGCTGTTGAGCGTGACTTTTATTCTTAGGGGTATGGAGGGGCATGTTCTGGGTGGTCTTTTCCTAGAAATGGGTGGTCTTTGGGCTGGTTTACTGCTACTCCTCCCTCTCAGGGGCACATCACATCAGTACTGTCATCGTGTCAGCTGTATCAGGGAGGCTGCCCTAGGATAATTTTATGCTGATAGTATTATAATGATGGTCAAAGCAGGTCATGGTTATCTCAAGTCAACCCTGGCTATCGATGTGCACACGCCAGGACTCTCTAAGCCAGTTCCTGCTTGGGTGGTCGGCTCCCAGCCAAGCATCCTGCATGGACAGCCACTGTGCTGCAAGTGTGTCTGATGAGACTCTAGCAGTTAGGCAGGTGTGACGTTTTCCACAGCTAGGCTGCCTTGCTTGTATGTGTGGTTTTGCATCCGTGGCTGCCGACATCAAGGGCTTGGAACGTTCCCACAACCCCAGAGTTTCCTAGTCTAACCTGTGGGCACTACCAAGCACAGCAAGAGAAAAGCACTTGCTAGGGCTGTGACTCTGAATTGGGCTCGGGGGGCACCTGTCAGCATCGGTCCCTTCCATCCCGAGGGCACCTGTGGTTTCCTGTTTGTCTTATTCTGTCCTGAGAACTTGGCTTGACCATCTATCCCCTTTGCCCTCAAACCCAGCATAAAAATTCACAGGTTTGCCTGGTGTGGGGGAGGTCTTCCTTGCGAAGACTCCCAAGTCACATACAAACGACCTTAAGTCAATATAGATGACTTTTTCCTGTTAGTCTCTCATGATGGGGAAAAGCTATTTCCCTTCACACGCCAACCCAGACGGTGGAGGGGCCGAGTGATGGTCAGAAACAGAGCTGGGCCCGTCCCCAGTTCCAGGACGCTGGGAGGATTTAGAGAATGGAGGGCCTGCTGGGAGAGGCTGCCCAAGTCCACAGGACCGGGAGCCCCCTGGAGGGTGCCTCCCTCGAGGGACACAGAGAACAGCAAGACACGACACAGGGCAGTCAGGTGGACGGAGCTGCTTTCTGGGGGCAGGGCCGATGGGCTGCCGCTGAGCCCTCCTAAAGCTGTCTGGCTGTGGCCTGCACCTCTCCACCCGTGGGGTGCTGTTTCTGGGATGTGGCTGCTCGGCCACGTGCTGTGGGTCTCCGCCTTTTTGTATCTAGATGGGGCTGCCAGTGAATGCTGAATAGATAGGATAGCGGCCCCTCCGAGTGAAGCTGGCCGAAGCGTAAGTGGCAGAGCCCGTGGTGAGAAGAGCCTTGGTGTCTAAAGGATCCCAGAGAGCAAAGCCATCCACTGCCCAGAAACGTTAACCGTGGGTGTTTTCTTTTTTTTTTTGAGTTGGAGTCTCACTCGGTCACCCAGACTGGAGTGCAGTGGCTGCTTCCGGCCACCGCAGCCTCGACCTGCTGGGCTCCGGCGGTCCTTCCGCCTCAGCCTTCCGAGTAGCCGGAATTACAGGCATGCGCTACCATGCCCAGTTGATTTTTTGATTGATTGTAGAGATGAGGTCTCGCTGCCCAGGCGGGTCTCGAAGCCGCGGGCTCAGGCAATCCACTCACCTCAGCCTCCCAAAGGCGCGGGATGACAGACTGAGCCACCGAGCCCGGCATCCGTGGGTGTTTTCATACGCAAGAAATTAACTGCGGTAAGTCCCCAACACAAGGACCTTCAAGTTGCAAACTCTCAAAGATGCCAACATGCGCTCGCACATCCAATCATTAACTTACGAGTGCATTGTGGGGCACGTACATCACCCACAAGTGGTTGCACTTTTGTGTATTTGCTCTACCGTACTGTATACAGTACAGTCATACTGTATCTATTTCAAGTCCAGGATGTCCAAAGGCAAGCATAAAAGCAGCAGTGATGTAGCTGGTTTTGCCAAAAGCACCAAGCGATAACGATGAAAATGAGAGTGAGAATCGTTGAGAGAACCCTTTTACGGACTGTTTGTGTGAAAAGTCGTATAAACCTGTTACAGTCCTATAATATATACCCAATTGTGTTAGTTGGGTACTTCTGCGACCTTTGTTGGACTTGGGAACAAACTGGACTTACAAACGTGCTCTCGAAAGGGAACTCATTCGTCTGTGGGGGACTTATTTGCTTTGTTCTGCCGTTAGGATGTTGAGGCCTCTTACAGCTGCTGGCACTCTCTTGACCCAAACATGCCGCCGGTCTGAGATGTCGATATTTCTCTCACCCGCAACCGCCACAACCAACGTGGTGTCACCGTTGGCACACCCTGCCAGAGGCGACCCAGAGACGGCCTTAAGTAAATGGGCGTCCAGGAGCGTGGAGCCGGCCTTCTTCACTCAGCACCCAAATCCACTCCACGAGGGGATGCGTTTCAAGAGTGAGGTGAGCCAGCTCGGTGGCTCAGCCTGTCCTCCCGCGCCTTTGGGAGGCTGAGGTGAGCGGATGGCCCGAGCCCGCGGGTTCGAGACCCGCCTGGGCAGCGAGACCTCATCTCTACAATCAATCAAAAAATCAGCCGGGCGTGGTAGTGCCTGCCTGTAATTCCGGCTACTCGGAAGGCTGAGGCGGAAGGATCGCCGGAGCCCAGCAGGTCGAGGCTGCGGTGGCTGGGAGCGGCCCCTGCACTCCAGTCTGGGCAACAGAGTGAGACTCCAACTCAAAAAAAAAAAAGAGTGAGATGAGAAGGAGCGTTGTTCAACGCCTGTGATCAGAACCCTGGGACCTCTTGTTAGCACCATCCTGAGATTCTTTCCACACGTGCCTCATGGAGTTTATGGGAAAATGCGGGCCTCATTTTCAATAGTGTCTGTTTTCGGCCTCATGGTTTTCTTTATCCGTCTCTCCCGGTACCCAATCCTGGAGCAGTGCTCTTACATAAGGACATAGCAATTAGGTCGTTTAAATTAAAACTCTCAGGAAACGCAACCCTGACTTCATGATACAGGGAAGCCATGCAACGAGTCGGCCCAGATTCTCACGTGTTTTGGTGCAAGGCTGACAAGAGAGCACGCGTCTGCTGCACTTTCCCTCGTCCGGTCCAGCTTGGAGTCCTCCTGCTCCATAGGGCCTGTTAGCTTTCATGTCGCTTCAACACACAGTTCGTCACAGGGCAGGCCACCTCTCGGTTCGCCCCAAAGCCCCAGTATTGGCCCCTTGTTGTTCTGATTGAAAGGGGATCCTCACACACTGTGGGTGGGAATGTAGACAAGCCCAGTCGTTATAAAAATCACATGGTAGCCGGGCTCAGTGGCTCAGCCTGTCATCCCGCGCCTTTGGGAGGCTGAGGTGAATGGATTTCCCGAGCCCGCGGGTTCGAGACCCGCCTGGGCAGCGAGACCTCATCTCTACAATAAATCAAAAAATCAGCCGGGCGTGGTAGCGCACACCTGTAATTCCGGTTCCTCGGAAGGCTGAGGCGGAAGGATCGCCGGAGCCCAGCAGGTCGAGGCTGCGGCGGCCAGGAGCGGCCACTGCACTCCAGTCTTGGCAACCGAGTGAGACGCCAACTCAAAAAAAAAAAAATCACATGGCGTTGTCTCAAGACACTAAAAGTAGAGCTACCATAGGACCAGAAATCTCACAGCTGGGTCCATATTCAAACAAACGAACAAACAAATCCAGTACTCAGTATGTCCGAGAGCCATCTGCACTCTCATGCTCAAGGCAGTGCTATCTGAGTAGCCAGGATGTGGGATCCGCCCAAGCGTCTGTCAGCAGACAGATGAACGCACAAAGAAAGCGTGGAAGATGCACACAGGGAAATATTATTCGGCCAAGGAAACAATGAAACTCTGTCACTTGCAGCCACGTGGATGGGACTGGAGGTCATGACGTTAAGTGAAATAAACCAGACACAGGCAAATGTCGCACGTCCCCGCCCTTACATGGGGGCTGAAAGAGTGGACGGCAGGGAGGTAGAGAGTGGAGGGGCCACCAAGGACTGGGGAGGGAGAGGGATGAAGAGACGGTGGAACCTGGACCCAAAAGTATAGTCGAGAGGAGGGACTAGCTCGAGCACCCCATTGTCCAGCCGGGAAATGACAGTGGACAATCATTTATGGCATGTATCAGAATAGCAAGAAGAATTGTAATGCACCCAACATGAGGAAGAGATGAGTACTTGAGGAAATGGGTATCCCAGTCACTCTGATTTAATTATGACACATTGTATACAGGTATCAAAACATCACATGTATCCCAAAATATGTACAACAATTGTAGACCAATGAAAAAAGTTAAAAATTAGTACTTTTTCTTAGAGAGGACTTGATGTTTACGAGACTAGAGGGGGCCATAAGGCAGAGGAGTCTCTTTATTTATTTATTTGATGTTCAAGATGTGGGGTCCGGTTATGACTGAGTACCTAAGTGCTCATCGTCCAGGTGAGGCTTGGGTCTCCACTTCACCTGGTTTGAGATCGGGCACCTTAGTGATGTTATGTGCCCCCCTTCCACCTCTGGCAGTTTCTGGCTACTACCAGCCCCTTTCTTAGAGTATTATGGTCAATGTTCAGGGTCCGCCTGTGATGGGAACATGTGGCACTCAGACCTTTGTTTTTGTCACAGTTCACCGAGTATTATCGACCAGAGGAGGATTTTTTAAAACATGTGTTTTCAGACCAAGGCTCAAGCGTTGCCTCACCACAAACTAGCAAGTGCGCCTTAAGATGGTGGCACATTCTTCTGAGTCTTTTCAGACACAGGAATGTAGAGAGTACTGTCCTTGTTGCACAGAGCTGTGGAGAGAATCAAATTCAATAGGGGATACGGGGGATCTTCTAAAGTGCTAGACTAATGTTAAGAAGCACTGGATACTATCTAAGTCAGCAAAGCCTTGGGAATAGACACTGTCCACCAGCTGTTGTCGCCATTTAACTGGTTCTTAGGAGCTGCATGACTTGCTGGAAAGTGGTCTTAACTCTGACGACTAGAGACGACTCAAATTCATCCTCAGCCTGCAGAGACTTTTGAATTTAGTGGCAGAGGCAGACGTCTATGCACCGGTGATAATTCAGTGTGATTCACGCAACAGCAGGTACGCTCACAGGGCGCCACAGAAGCGGAGGTGAGAAAGCAACATAACAATCATTTATTGCATGTAGACGTAGGAGAAGGATCACTGGTTGCTGGAAACTACAACATTATAACACGGGAAACAGGCCTCATTGTATGATTTTGTGCAGTGATACAGAACTTACTATAACATACCAAAAGAGAAAAGTTGTTGATTGTCGGGAAAAATGATTGGGACTTGAGAAATACAGCTAGCATCTGTTTGTAAGATGGAGACTGACAGCGAGAGAACAGTGCATTCATTCTCCATGCTCCCAGGCGAACTGAAATGCTCCTAGGTGCATGCTCAATGAACAGAGCTGTGTCCAGGAAGGGACTTTGCAGCGACTGTGAGAATGCCGTCAAGAAGTTCTAGACGTCAAGACTCTGTAGAAGATGATGCTCCATGTCTTTGTCCACACGGTGCTGCTGTAACCCGAGACTGGATAGTTTATCAAGAGCAGACATTTCTTTCTTCACTGAGGAGGCCGAGACGGAAGAGCAGGTGTCTGGTCAGAGCCTCCTCACTGCATCATCCTATGAGAGGAAGGGCAGTGACAGAGAGAGAGAGAAGGAGAGAGACAGACAGAGACAGAGACAAAGAGACAGACAGAGACAGATTTTTATATCAAGCCTACTCCTTCCTGCCATAATGAGCCCACTCCTCTGACACAGGCATCGACCCATGACGAGGGTGGAGCCTTGGGCCACCTCTTCCCCTCAGGCCCATCTGCAACACCCCTGCAATGGAGATTAAGCTTCCGACACATGCTTTCAGGAGGCACACTCACAACATCGTGTCCTGGTTGGTGATGGGACCTTTGAACAGGAGGGCCCCTTCCTACTGTTTGGGAAGGAACAATATGCAACATATTTTGCATTCCTGTGAAGCTGGAGTTTGAGGGACACTAACTTTAAAAAGTTTGTAATTTTTAAAACGTCTCCAAAGTCCAAAAGCTTCCTTCTCAGTCTTAAAAAAACAAAACAAAGCAAAAAAGCCAAGGGAGGCCAGGCCCGCTCTGGTGGTTCCTCGGGGTGTCCTCCCTCCTCTTCCGCTGAGCCTGAGCCCAGAGCTTCTCGTCTGGGGAAGGACTTGCTGCAGAATCTTAGCACAGATCTGTTCTTGAGCTAAGGAGGTACACTTCCAGAAGAAGAGTCGATCTGGAAAAACAGGAAAAAATGTTCAGAAAAGAGGAAGGACCCTAAGGTGACAAATTATAGGAGAGAGTTCTCATAACCTTTGCATCATGCCATTTAATTATGAAGTGTTTGTTTTTGTTCTATCCGATTTTTTTCATAATTCCTCATTTAAAGAGTAACTTTCTTCCCATTTTAATTTTTTTAAACTAGAGCTATAGATAAGTGATAGAGCCTAATTATTTAGCTGAAAAATTATTCTAATTGGAAAACTTTTCTTTGATTTTTCAGAACATGATGGAATTTATGCATTATTTTACTGCTTCTGTCAAAGTTTACAGAGGCTTTGTTTAACTATTTTCAGTAGGATAAAAACGTTGACACAACATGAGAGGGGACCTGAAAACCTGGACTTCATTTACAAAAGCGTGTGTATGCATGCTTACCTGTTTAAACTTCAGTCATCTTCACAGTCCTCTCCGTTTGATGCAATACATCTGCTGAGACACGTTCCCACTGCTCAAAACAGCTTATGAACTCGTGGATTGTGATGCCTTTTAGTGCTTCTGCTGTTTTTGGTTTCACCTCTTCCACACTGGCAAAACTTTTCCCTCTGAGAACTTTTTTCTTCCAGGGAGGCCAAAAAAAGCCACTCAGGGAGAGATCCGGTGAATATGGAGGGTGCGGCATGGGGCTCACGCCATTTTGGTCAAAAACTGCTAAACAGTCATTGCAACGTGGGCCGATAGGCTCATAAATCACCCATCATGAAATTGGCAAACACGTTGAAAGAATCTCCCCAAAAATTCACTGACGCTAGACTCAGCCTTTCTCCACAACACTGACTAGTCCATGGATGCCGATGGGTTTCTAGAACACTGTTGCCTAGAGGGGGAAGCCTGGACCATGAGGGGCCCGCCTTCCAAAAGAGGCTTCCGGGTTTTTGGTAGGTCCCTTTCATACATGTGCATATAAAATGCATCCTTCCTGAAGAGGAAATTCAGAAATCAGTAAAGTCAAAGGGCGCGTTTTTCCAGCAGGGCATGGCCCTTCTGTCCCGGCAAGCCTTGGCTGAGTGGAGGACCAGATGCATGGTAGAAGTGGTGCAACATCATTGCTACCATTGTGTCAAGTGTGGCCCGCCTTGCCTTCAGTTGGGTGAGTAGCAGGTAATTTTAAATAACTGCCCTGGGTCTGGTTGCAACTGATGAGTCGTTTTGACCTAGAGGCTTTCTACAGCCCACCAACCTTTTTGTTTCAAAGAAAGCAACAGGCTGAACATGGTGACTCATACCTGTATTTCCAGTATTTTGGGAGGTCGAGGCTGGAAAAGTGCTTTAGGCTAGGGGTTAAGACCAGCCTGGGCAACATAATGAGACTCGTCTCTACAAAAGACATTTAAAAAGGAGAGAAAATAACGATATTTGTGCCATATTTCATTCTTCTGTCACTTCTTCCTTTATGCAGGATTTCACCTTTCCTTCTCACCGGCCAACAGCAGGCCACAAATCACACCCATTCATCCACTTGTCTTTGATTAAGTGTCCGCCTTGTTTCTCAGGCATTCCATCAACATGAATCATTAAGAATTCCTTAACAATTTCCTCCTTGTGTTTAATTTGCTTATTAAACGTGTTTACAATTATTCTTTTAGTTTCATCGTATTACTGGCTTATTGCATTTGACTCTACTGATTTATGGTTTCTTCCTGAAGGGCTGCTCCCCCTTCAAGCTCTATTAAATTAAATGCTTTCAGATATAATATACCCGTTCCTACAGTAGATCTCTCCTGAATAGCTCTGCAGTTGGGAGGCAGTGACTGGAAATGTGCAGTGAGAAATGCTTTCTGGGTATTGTCTGCAGGTCTGCTGCTGCCTGCACACAGGAGGAACGTAGTGACTATAAGACACGGTGGAAGTGTACTGGAGGCATGCTTGCAGCCACTGGAACATATGTGAATAGTGGGTGTAGCCGAAGGGTTTCAGGGTAGGACTCAGGAGGCTGGACGCTAGTGCAGGGGAGGAAATTCTTAGCTCTGTGACTTGCCAGATTTTTGGTAAAAAGCATTTAGCATATGTGGTTATGATGGTGATGATCACAAAACGTTTTTGAGCATTTCTTTTTGCTAACACAGGACAAATATTCTCCAGAGATAACCTCATTTAGATTTTGAGAAGCCCTAAAGAGTAGATTTTAACATCGTTGTTGTCATTGTTATGATCTTATATCTATTGTGCAGATGGAAACTGAGGCTGACTGAGATGGCTTTCAGAGCTTAAAATCTTACTTCAAACCTTGGGAAAAGAGGGATTCAACTTCAGCATCAGTTAGAATAACAGTACCATCAATGTGGGGGAACTTACCTCTTTAGAAATTCTTAGTAGAAAGTGAAGATTTTTCAGCCCTTTCGAATGTTCGCCATTCATGGAAAGCATCATCTTGAAACTGTACATCGGCTTCCTTCTGCAAACTCATCCCTAGAGCAAGACAAAGCTGGTTGATATTTTAGCAATCAGATAGATTTCTCCTAGCCAGTCAGCACACCTCAGGATCTTATCACTGCCCCTGTTGACAGCTTATTGGTCATTTATTTTTGTTTCGGACATTTTTATCAGACAGCACTGAAAAGGAACTGAGAACTCAGAGCCAGGTTATTGTATTTTGGTTCATTCTATTTGAACTTGGCCATCTTCCTTATCCCTTTCCCCCAAGTATTTGCTAGAAATCAAGCTGAGAAACAGACTCGTCTGACTCTTGAGGTGACGGTTATACAAAGACAGAATGACGTTAGGCGAATACCTCAGAGTGGGTCAAATGGCAGCCTCCAAAAAGGTCTGTCAGGTCTGAAATCCTGGAACCTTAACTCAATCCTGTGAATGTTACCTTCTTTGGAAAAGGGGTCCTTGTTGATGTAATCAAGTTAATGATCTCAAGATGAAAGTCTTCCTGGGCCTTTGGGTGGGCCCACCGTCCAAGAGCAAGTGTCCTTATAAGAAACATAGAGGTGAGATTTGATTGGCGGAAGAGGAGAAGGTGAGGTGAGGACAGAGGCAGAGACTGGAGCGATGGCCCAGCCCAAGCACTCCGGGAGCATGTGGGCAGCCCCCATGGTGGCAGGAGGCATAGCAAGCGCCCCCCAGGACCCGCAGAGGGAGTGTGGCCCAGCCCACACCTGGACTTGGACATCTGTCTTGCCCCTGGACTAGGCAAGAATGAATTTCTGTTGCTTTAGACTCCTCAGTTCATGGTCATTTGTGGATAGACACCCTTTTGTAAACAGATGCTGAGAAACCAGATGAAGCCAATTGCTTGGGAGTCCTAGGATGCACGAGTACATGGAGGGGAAGTGAAAGCCAACTGCACAGCAATCACCGTTTTCACAGAAACTTTCATGGATGCTGCTTGTGACTTAGCAAGTCATCTGTCTCTTATACTGACGTGTAATCCACAATATAGTTGCGGGACGTTATTCCTCAGAACATTTTAGAAATGGCATAGATGGGCACCATGGTGGAATCACTCAGTTAATTGCCAAAAGCTGAGAAAATGTAGTCACAGAACCTCGAACCGGCAACCAGCACTCTCCCGCCCTGGCCTTGACTGGGCGGCTTAACAGCTCTGCAGCTTCAGGCAAGCCAGTTGGCCTGCATCTCCTCTGTAGAGACTTGTAGAATCTCATGTGTGTGGGAAGGGAATGTTTCTACACGGGTTACTCTTTGTGGTAATGAGCTGCTATTTTGGAAGAGGGTGCATTTTTCCTGACCCTGAAGAACACCGGTGGCCAACTTAGCTCTCATTGTTTTTGCTTGTTTTTATTTTCTGGTTTGATAGGCAAAGTTAGACTTTTTACATAAAGACACACACACACTACTTACGTTGTGTTTCACATGGATGTACCTGTCAGCCCCATTACACCTCAACCCCACTGGGGAAGCCGGGATGTGGGCGAAGGTCTCCTAGTTCTTTGAGAAAGTCCCTTTCTGTGTCATTGCCACATTGTCTGTCCTTTAGCTCTGGCCCATCTACTGTGAGACTCTGCATTGCTAAGTCCTCAAGCCACAGGTCATACAGCCAGACTCTTCGTTGTCACTGCCAGTGTTTTGGTAAGGCTACTGCATAAGAGCTTATTTTTGGAGATTTCCTTCATGAGCAAGACTGAATGCTCACAGAAAGAAACAAAAATAGACAGGATTCGCTGCTCTCTTCTGTGCTCTATTTAGAAATGAGTAAACACACACAACTTTCCCATTTACATTTTTTTCTGCGAGGGGGGGATTCCTCCTCTGTTGCTTTATACCGCATCTGCTATTTCTGTGCAGCTGGCAAGAGCACTTTGGGAAGAACAGATACTTTTCCAAATGTTTTACTGGAAAAATAGTGTCGACCCCCCTCAGTTCAGGGAGATGTTCTCTGGTAGCTATTAGTTAACTGTAGCAAGTGAGAAGCCAGGAATGCCGGGGTTTGAGATCACTTACACGTACCTGGCTGCCTTTCTGAGCACAGGAAGACAGTGGCATGTCCCTGCTCCCTTGGTAGTTGTCATGGAGTCTCGTAATTTGCGTTGGCTACTGATATGAGAGAAGATGGCATGTTACTCTTGCAGAGGTCAATAAACAGGAGTGCAGGACAGTGCCCTGTGCCTTGCCATGGTGCTCCTGGAAGTGTCTATCAAGAGAGAGCCTCTGCTCCAGCCCAGCCCTCAAGGGAACACTGTGCACAGAGCTCTCCTCTGTTTCCTCGCTTGAGTGTGTAGAATGAGGGAGAAGTCACTCTGGTTTGCTAGTCCTGAGATGTGGGGTTGGTTTTTGCTGTGGTGATAATGCATAGATCAGACATTTGAAATAGTTCCCCATCTATGACGTTATGAGGAGGAACTGAATGAGGTGGCCACCAAGGTCCTTTCCAACCTCTGATAGTCTATAGGAGTCTTGCCCAAGAAAACAGGCAGTTCCCTCTTTTCTGTGTGAAAAGTATGGTCACCAGTATACAATAGAGTGGAACTCGTGGAAAGGATCCTTAGAAAAACAGATAGAAACCAGAGTCAGCCACGAACAGAGTGTCTGATTTCCTTGTCAGCCCTAACTGGATGAAGGTTTCTCCTTCTCAAGAGCACTCGAAGGCTGCTGTGCTTGGATTGGATCTGATTTGACATCAACCGGCTCTGAGCTACATTTTCATGTCCTTCCAGCTTGGATAAATGGGGCTGTCATCATGAAATTCCACACATTGGATGGCTAAAATAACAGAAGTTTATTTCTCACTGAGCAGTTTAGTTCTGGCGGCTGAAGTCCAAGATCAAGGTACCCACAGGTTGGGTTCTCCTGAGGCCTCTCTCCTAGCCTTGCAGACGGCTGCCTTCTGCTGTGTCCTCACTGCTGTGTCTTTTCTCTGCGGTGTTCACCCACCAGGTGCCTTTTCCTCTTCCTTTAAGAAAACCAGCCCTGTTGTATTAGGACCACTGCGATGGCTTCAGTTAACCTTGATTCCCTCCTTAGAAGTCCTTTCTTGAAACACAGTCACATGAAGGCTAAGGGTAATTTGGGAGGAACACGATCCAGTCTAGAATAGGCAGGTAATAACTGTTTTATGCTTGTGGTCTCCAAGGTCTCTGCTGTAAGTACTCGGCTCTTCCACTGTGTTGCAGGACCAGTCACTGTTGATATATAAGAAAGTGTGCATGACTGTGTTGCCATCAGACACGGACACTTGTGGGGGCCAAAGCAGCGCCATCTTGAATGCTCACTCACCACGTTGCCTTTGGATTAACTCCGGTCCTGGGAAGGCCTCTGAGATTTCTCATTTATCTGTTTCAATTGTTCCTTGTGTAAGGGCAGATATTCACTCTAAATCCTGTCCTTAGGTCAGACAACCTTGGTGTTATCATGTGTAACTTGTCCTACACATGCCTTCTGAATTCCCTGTTCCTTATGGTACTCAAGTTCTGGGTCTGAATCCACCATCTTTTCTCACTATCACCTGAGACACAGTCATGGCTTCTGCTCGTAAATCCCTATTGAATGTGTCTTTCTAAGAAATGAGATCTGCTGGCTTCTTTCTTTGGCCTCTCAGTTTCCCTGGACTTTAGGGGTAGATTTGCCTAGACCTGCCCACCACGAGAAAACACTGAAATTCCAATATTATATAATTTTCATGTGTGACAAAATATGCTCATTTTTATTTTATTTTAATTGCTTACAAATATAAAAACTAGCATTGGTTTGTGGGTCAAACAAAAAAGATTGGTGAATTTAGTCCACAGGCCTGCCACGTGTCAACACCTGATCTTAGTCAGATTGGGAGTTCATAACGTCGTCTGGTCTTGACCTTCCAAGATGTGTTTGGCCGATAAAATGAAAACAAACAAGAATACTTCCCTCTGATCTGTATTCATGGGGGGAAAGTCCCTTAATGCATTCCCTCATCAGGGAAAGAAGGGAGAGTTCCTGCCACAGTTTCTTGAATATTTCACATAATCATATCTGAATCAACCTTCTCAAATGCACAGATGTTAGCAACCAATATCAGCTCTGATATCAGGAAATATTAGCTCTTTATGAAGTTATTATTCTGCGTAAAAAATACAGAGCAGACTAGTACAGAATCAATATTCGTTAAGTAAAGAAACTCCCCAAGGAGGCTAATCAGATATGCTTCTCCTTAGGCAATTGTATTGCCTAGAAGATGTTCCAGGTCTCTTAATAAATGCTAAAATCAAGCCTCAGAAGTGTGTTTCAGATTTTCTATTTTTATCTTGTGTCCCTTGTAACGTTTCCATGCTTGGCAGTATTTTTGTGTTCTACAGAGCACAAGGCTGGCAGGAAAGAGAAGTGATAGTTTTCATTGGCTGTATTAGTCAACCACATACAAAATGAGTTTCAAAATTATTTAGAAAGTTACAAAAGACAACGTATTTTCTGAATTTTTTTTTTTTTTGGTATAGTAGTCTTTCTGATTATTTCCCAAAGTCATTACTCAGCCTCAATGATAAGAACTGAGTTAACACACGTCTACTCTTTTGGGCTTATGAATATCCTGATATTTGGCTCTACTTACATCTTTGTACTGAATTTCAAGTTCGTAAGATTCCCCAGAGGATGTATCATAATCAGGAAAGGAACGAGCAAAGCCTCTTTATCTTGTGAGGGTAGGAATCTTTTGACAAAAACCATTCTGGAATTCCTCTTTCCTTTTTTTCCTGAGAATTGTGGCAGCAATGTCTGGAAGAGTCTCGCCGAGCTCTAATGGCTTGTGGTGACATGAATTAGAGTGTCGCTTTCAGAAACGCACATGGGAGCAAGGGGTTAGCCAATGCAGATTGTAAGACAGATTATGTCCAATCTGCCGAATTTTAGGAAGAGGAGCTGCTGATGACGAGACAAAAGGGTCCTTCCCAATGGTCGTTAATGAGGGCAAGTCTCAGTTAGTCAAATCTAAGACGCAAGTTTAGTCTGGACGTTCCCAAGTTCGATGTGACAGCTGAGTCATGTACCGGTGGTGACGCAGGCTGTGGAAGGGGTTCCGGATCTCCCACAAGGCGTGAATGACTTTGGGGCGCACATGGGTGGGAGGCACTCCAGGAAGCGGCAAGGGGTGCTCACTTACCTCCCACCACCGCACTGAATTCATCGCAAGGCGGGTTTGAGTAAATTAAAATTAATTAATTTGAAAATGCTTGATCATCATGACTAATTCGTGTTCATTCTAGAAAATTTGGAAAGAAGAAAAGCAAATTAAGCAGAAGGAAAAAACTTGACCTTAATCTCACAACACAATGGCAACTGTTTACCTTTTGGCATATTTCTTTTTCATGGTACATATGTTTTTTCTTGTGATGTTGCGTTACATTTTTTTGTTTTAAGGATGTGGGGTACAATTTAGAATTAGGCACATAAGTGGTCATCGTATGGGTAAAATCTGGGCCTCGCTTTGGTCCCCACTGTCTGGTTTGAGACCAGGGACCTTATTGCTGCTATGTGGGCCCCTCCCCTGGCAGTGTCCTGCTACTGCCAATCTCTTTCTTGCAGCGTTATGGTAAGTGTTCAGCGTCCTCTTGGGAGTGAGAACTTGTGGCACTCAGCTCTTTGTTTCTGTGATAGATCACTGAGTATGAGAGACTCTAAATCTATCCAAGTTGCTGCAAAGTCCATGTTTGTCCTTCTTTGTGACTTTGCAATATTCCATCGTGGATATGTACCACAATCTAATTTTTTTTATTTTTATTCATATCAGACATTTGTGCCTTTTATGTGTCCAAATTGAGTGTAATCCTCAGTTTGGAGTCAGCTGCTGCAGTCTGAATGTTTGTGCCCCCTCAAATTTATAAGTTGAAATCCTGACCCCCCAAAGATGACGGTTGGCCTTCTGGGTACACGGGCTTTGCATCCTCGAATTCAACCACCTAGGGATCAAAACCTGCAGATGTGGAGATTCTGCACCACCGTTTTATACAAGTGACTTGAGCATTTGGTGTCCATGGGTTCTGGACCCAATCCTCTTACAATACAGAGCACCAATTGTACAGTGAAGATGGGACTGCTGGGGCGTGATTAAGTCATGGGGTGAGGCCTCGTGCAGAAGAGCAGTGCCCTTGCAAAAGAGACCCCACGCGAGGAACAGTTAAGGAGTCTCACTGACTCAGGAACTGCCTGTGCCTTTACCTTGAATTTCCCAGTTTCCAGAACTGTGAGCAATAATTCTGTTCACAAGCCACCCAGTTGATGGCCTTTTCTTTCAGCAATCTGTGCAAACTAAGATGTGAGCATTTTTAGTCTAGTGTTCCAGACTTACAATATCTTAAGATAATTAAATGTATTTTTGTCAAAACAAATGAACATTGCACATATACCATTGATGGGTCATGATGTGTATGTATTCTCCCCAAGAATAATCTCTGACAAAAAAGAGGATAAACAGAAGCTGACTGAATCTGGTCTGTGTTTAGACACCTAATATACTTTGGAGGCGCTGATGACTATATGTCTATGAAAATGGGAAGTGTTAGAAATTACATGTTGGGACCACAGCTGCGGTCAGAAATTCTGGTCAAGGTAGATGAATTCTAAAGGGTATTATATTATATTTTTGAGAGGCCACGCTCAAGTTAATAGAAGCAATTATTCATTTATCTACCTCTCCAGCAAACACTTTCCTGTTATGGACACGACATTATGATGCTGTAATTCAGATCAAAAAAGAAGAAACATTTAGAAAACAGAATGGGTTCTAATCCTTAAAAAAAGAAATCAAACCCAGATCGAATGAACCTCTTGGGTTGCTGCTTGATGCCTTTCCACCCAGGAAAGATAGCTGCCAGGTCTGTAAATCTACCTCATCGAATGACCACCTTATCTCTTTCTGAAGCCAGTCTTTTTAGGTGATGGTTCTTCCGTCTTAAACAGTAAAGTCGTCTCCTCTATGTGCTGCCATGTCTTGGCCATCTTTGCTCTGGGGGGTTCACTATGTGCAGAAGTTAACTTGGAAAGACCAGTTTGGTTCTGCAACCCTGCCAGCAGAGCATGGCCAACCCGGGAGGGCGAGAAGCCCCTTGCAATACTCAAATTCAAATCTCTCCTTGCCTCTCATAAAGCATTTGCTACTATCGAAATACAGTCTTCCCTGGGTGACACTGTGACAACTCTCCATTCAAAGACATAGTTAATGCTCCGTGCATTATCCTCAGACTCTGGAGAGTCCGATCTAGTTATGATTCCCCAAACGGTGCACCAACACAGGCATAACCACACGACATGACGACGGTCAAACCGGAGGGATGAGAAACTTACTCCGGAGAATCAGAGGAGGAGATCCATGCTGTGAGGTTGAGGAGCTGATGTCTGG
Organism: Carlito syrichta; assembly: GCF_000164805.1. Classification (NCBI taxonomy): domain Eukaryota; kingdom Metazoa; phylum Chordata; class Mammalia; order Primates; family Tarsiidae; genus Carlito; species Carlito syrichta. Next base: position 183,462 of record NW_007257506.1, on the reverse strand, counting down.
GCTAAGCCTCAAATATTAGTGAACGAACAGGGAGGCAGAGCATGGAATGGGCTGGGGGTGGGTGAGGGCAGGGCAGGATATCTGGGTAGGATTCCTAACTCTCAGAGGCATAGCCACATGCAGAATTCTGTGGAACCTTCCAGTAGCCCAGGGATGGGAAGGCAGGAGGCATGTGAGAGGAAAGGCACGTCGGTGGCTGAAGATTAATGGGCCGATAGGGGGCCCGTGGCTGGGTCATCCTGGCTTTGAACATCACCATAAGTGCTTCCGACTTCATCTTCCGAAAAGCAGTGTGCCTGGAGGTGGCTTGAAGCCGGAGAGTCACAGTGTCAGGTGTGCGGGTTTGCCCTGGTCTTTTCCCCTGGAGCCTGACGGCTTCGCTGCGCCTCGCCTGCCTGTGGCTGGTACCCGCAGACCCTGTCTGTCTTCCACTCTCCTGCTGCATCCTCTTCATCTTAAATCTTTTCTTAGCCACGGTGCTGGAACGCACGTTCATGGCGAGCGTGGCAAGCAGGTTTTGGCTTTCCCATGAAAGAGTGCACCTGACCCCCAAGTTAGTAGTGATCCTATGAGCGTGGTGTCGGACGAGAACTGGGCTGATGGCTAGCAGCAGAGGGGTCCGTGATCTGTGAGTGACCGGTACCTTGATGAGAGAGGCCCAAGCCTGAGCATGCATGGCTGCTGTGAAGATAACAACAGCTTCATCAGGAAGGGTGCGTGGTCTCAAACCAGCCAAAGTGGGGACCAGGGGAGCCCCAAACTTTACCTGTACTATGACCACTTGTATACCTACCTGAATTGTACCCCACTTTTTAAAACCAATAATAAAAAAAGATAACAGTTGACTATGCCTTGCTTTCCTACAGTCTACTGAAGATGGCTGTATTTTCAAAAAGTTCCCAAACTTTAGTTATTCATAGAACACTTCCATAATTTTTGCTATCTTCAAATACTGTATATACTTTTTTTACCTCATAATAATCTTTTGTACTTTAAATCAATGTATGAAGCAGAAATCAGTGGAAATGTGCTATGGTTTGAATGTTTGTGCTCTTCCAAAATTCAATGTTGAGGCCTAATTCCCAGTCTGGCAGGACCAGGAGGTGGGGCTCTTGGGAAATGGTTCGTCCTAGGGTGAAGCTCTTGTGAATGAGACTGGGTTCCCTTTCTTAAGAGGCTGGAGAGAGACCTCTTGCCTCTTCCACCGTGTGAGGATGTGCCCTCTGTGAATAAAAAACCAGGTCCTCAGCAGACACCAAATTTGCTGCCACTATGGTCTTGGACTGTTCCAGCCTCCAGAGCTGTGAACAATGACTTTCTATTGTTTATACATTTCTGAATCTAAGGTATTTTTCATAGCAGTTCAGGTGGACAAAGACAGTGGACCTCCATGGCTGCCTTGGTGAATACTAGCAGGAGTGACACTGCATGGCTCAGGATTAGAAGGGAGGCTTCAAAGGTGAGACACATCCACCATGTTGAGAGGAAGCCCAGGTGGCATGGAAAAGCCATGGGTAGCTGTGGCAAATGACTACAAATGTAGTGGCTTAAAACCACACGTGTTTGTCTTCTGACAGTTCTGTAGGTCAGAAGTCTACAACTGGTTTACTGTGCCAGGGTCAAGGGGTCAGCAGAGCTGAGTCTTCAGTCTGTTTTCTTGACTTTCTGCTTGTAGAGGTTGCCCACCTTCCTTGTCTCCTGGCCAGTTTCCTCCATGTTCAAAGTCATTCATAGTGTGTCAAGTCGTTTCCACATCGTTTCACACTAAGTCTCCTGTCTTCTTCCAGTTTTAAAAACTCATGGGATTCAATTGGTGTTGCCTGGATAATACAGAGTAATCTTTCCACCTCAGGATCAGCTGACTAGCAACCGCGTTTTCCTCTCTACCCTTTCTTCTCTTTTGTCATGTACCCTAACATAGACGCAGTTGTGGGAGAGGGGGATGTGGATGTATTTGGGGGCCATATTCGTTTTCTGAGTGATTGCCCCACTCAAGATCCTAATTAATGCCAGCATCAACCATCAGTTATGCGAACTGATTCTAAAACTGACCTACAAACCAGTGGGTGCCAAGTTGAGCAGACAATGTCACCTCTAAGCCCTGACAGAACTGCAGATTTGTGGGTAAAATAAATACCACTAATTTCGAGGGATTTATGGGTTTGCACAAAAATAGACTACTAGAATACTATTTAATAATGATATATACAAGTAAATTTGCAACATTAAAAAATCCAAATATCAGCAATAAAACTAGACTAAACAATGTCATTCTAGGAATATACTTATTTTTCCCCTGTCAAGAAGACTCCCATACATAATTAAAACATAATTCACAGATGCTTAATTTGATCATTTAATCCTCCAGGTTGAATTTCTAGTTTTTAAAAAAGGATTCTTGTACTCTAATTTTATAGCCTCTTTGATGATTTCTTACAGGATTAAAGATTTTTCAGGAATTTGTTGGCTACTTATAACAAACTATATTAACTCTGATGGTTTTAGTGAGGGACTTTTCAGCAAAGATATTTTAATAACTACATTGCACCCCTAACCTAGTAACAGGTGAGTAGCTTATGGAGAGAAAAGATTTGAATTGCTTCTTTAGTAGGAGATGATTAATTTTCCAGATATGTTTGATTCCAAATATCGGACATGCATATGCAAATCTCAAATACAAGGAAGAAAAAACTGCATATTTATATTATTATTTCAGAACTTCAGAATTTTTATGGTTAACTTGCATTCATATTAAAAAATTATTTGGAATTGAAGGACTTACATTAATAATAGCTGTAAATGCCTATCATAAGTTGGGGCAAATTTTAACAACTATTAATGAACATTTAATTAAAATGTTAAAAACAAATGAAGGTTGATGTTTAAATGATTTTCTGAATTCTTGTAGTTAATATAGAGAATCATAATGTTTATATTTTTAATAAAGCTCTTAATATACAATTTTGTCATTCTACTATTAGGAAAATGAACGCTATCTACTGGTACATACTTTGAAACATTTCATGCAGAGATACCCATAAGAAAAGCAGCTGAATACCAAATCAACACCTGCAATTTGAAGAACTGAGTTTATAATGTATCAAAGATCATAGCAAAACTAATGATCAGAATAAGAAATATATACAAGCAAATGGCTGAATAATATCTCACTGACTGTGTATACCACATTTTCTTTACCCATTTATCTGTTGATGGACACCCGGTCGTTTCCAATATCTGAGCTCTTGTGAATAATGCTATGGAGTGCGGATATGTCTTTGAGATCCTGATTTCAATGACTGCAGACATATACTCAGAGGAAATTATACAGCAGTTCTCTTTTGAATTTATTGCGGAACCTCTATCCTGTTTTCCATAACTGTGATGCCACTGTACATTTCCACCAACAGTCTACAAGCATTCCAACTTCTCCACATCCTCACCAACACCTTTTTGAAAAAGAATAGCCATCCTAACAGGTGCGAGGTGATAAACCACTATAGTTTTGATGTGCATTTCTTTGATAATCAATGAAACTGAGTCTCTTTTCAAATACCTGTGGGTCATTTGTGTGTCTTCTTTAGAGAAATGTCTGTTTAAATCATTTCCCCCCTTTTTAAAAATTGGGTTATTTGCTTTTTGTTGTTGAGTTATAGGCAATTCTTATGTATTTGTAAGTTTATTGCCATCAGATACATGAATAAAGAAAATGTGGAGAATAAAGACAAAGGAACATTATTCAACCTTAAAAAAGGAGGAAAATTCTGTCGTTGGTAACAACATAAACGAAACTGGACATTATACTAAATGAAGTAAGTCGGGCACAGAAAGACAAATGCTCATGATTATACTCATATGGGATGAAACTCATGTCAAATTCACTGAATTTGAGCACGGTAGTGTGAGCACAGTAGGGGTTTCCAGGGGCTGAGGATGTGGGGCAAATGGGAGGTGTCCATGGGTGTAAAATTTCCGTGATGTTCGAAGACTGCACCCTAGAGACGTGCTGCACAGTACAGTCCCTGCACTCGACAGTATGATGTTGTGCACTTCAAAATGTGTTAAGAGGGTAGGTCTCATGTTAAGAGTTCTTATCAAAAAATCAACCAATCAAAGGGACACAAGAAACTTTAGAAGGTGTTGGGATGTCTATTACCTTGATTGTGGTGATGATATCACAGGTGTCTGCATGTGTCCAAACGCATCAAATCGCACATGTTAAATACATGCAGTCCCTTGTATATCAATTATACCTCCATAAAGTCGGTTATAGAATAAGAAAATGAATAACTCCAAAAACTCCGTGGTGTTGGTTTGTGGGGAACACTATGGCTTGAATTTTGAATTCTGAATTTTGTCTGCTCCCAAACTCCTGTTTTGCTTTGCATTGCTAACAGGATTCGGAGGTGAGACTTTCAAGCTGGGCCTAGCTCCTGAGCACCGGTGAGCTTTTGCCCTGTCACAGCCCACCACAGAAGTTTGATGACTAAAACCACCACCTCCGATTGCTCATGGTTTTGAGGTCAGTCATGAGTGCTGGGCTCAGCCAGACAGTTCTCTCTAATCTTGGTTGGTCTCCCTCTGTGTCCAAGGCCTCATCTAGGAAGGGAGGTTTAGGATGGACTTGCTACACTTAGGATGGAGCTTTGCTACACGTTTCTTGCCATTCTTGGTCAAAAGCAAGTCGCAAAGCCAGGCCCAATTCAATAAGTGAGCAAAGAGATGGTCTCTTGAAGGGAAAAACTGCCAAGAATTGTGGCCATTTTTACAGGCTGCCACTTGGATCCCTCAAAGACATTGAAAATGATATTATCGTAGCAGTATTTCAAATTGAGCTCCTTTAAATAATGCCTTAGGGCCTGCCACAACAAATTTCCATGGGATGTAATAAGCAGAATTTATACTTTTCACCTGTGTTAGTCTGTTCATGCTGCTATAACAAAATACCTGAGACTAGATCATTTATAGTGAACAGAAATTTATTTCTCAGAGTTCCAGAGGCTGAACATTTCAATGCCACGTGTGGACATCTGGTAAGGGACTTCTTGTTACTTCATGACAGGATGGAAGGACAAAGAGAAGTGGGAGAGAGAGACAGAAGGAAGTCAAGCTCATCTCTTCATAAGAAACCCACTTTAAGGTAACAAACCCACTCCTGAGATAATGCTATTGATCCATTAATGAGGGCAGAGGCCTCATGCCCTAATCACCTCTTGCTATGTTGACCAGGCTGGTCTTGAGTTCTGGGGCTCAAGTGATCTTTCCTCCTTGGCCTCCCAGGGTGTTGAGATTACAGGCATGAGCCACAGCACCAGCCAACGTTGATGTCTTTTAAATGATGTGCTACTGTATTCTGTGTGGAGAAAGAAAGAGCTTGTGATGTCAGCTAGAAAGCCTTGAGTGGGCTCCTTCTATGCCATGAGCCTATATAGTAAGACCATCCTCCCAAATATGCCATCAATTTTTGATAAAAACTCCAGACCTTTTAATTTTTGGTGTATGCTATGTTACATTGATACGTAGACAGAAGCTTGACTGTATTTACATAAATAATTGTGTTGCATATTGTTATTTTCTACTAGCAAGAGTATCTTTATTCAAGAATATTTATTTCATTAATTATATTTAGCTTTCCCTAGGGAAAACTTTGGATTTAACATATTATATACTTTATGAGACTACAGAAATCATTTTTCTTTTAACTGCCTTAATGAGATGCCTTTGTAAATATATGAATTGCTCCATTTTTAAGCAAAATGTGAATTAAACAAAAGCATATAATAAATTTATGTTGAAATGTATTTCTTTCCCCCAAAGACTCATAGATTTCATAGGAAGACAGAAAAAGAAGGAGAATTTCTTCTAAAACCTAAAACAACTAAAAAATGGTACATTTAAATAACATATTGGTGCCAAACAATACATACATTGATTATCTGTATAAATTTGTCTTTCAAGATTTAAACTTGCGAGATACACCAATGAGAAGTTAAAAGGAAAAACACTAAAAACTAATACCCAGAAATGTTAAACCACTACGTGCGTTCTTGATCAAACTCTCAGAAATGCCTTGCTCTGTGTTCTGGAAGTCCTTCCACAAAAGCAAAATTGCAGGAAGTCATAGTGTGTGAGGACTCTACTTGGAAACAGATGAAAATGTTGGCTTGTCCTTTCATGTAATGTTTTCTGGCATTTAGTGGGGAGTGAAGACATTAAATTACATCTGGAATTGACGAGAAAGCTGGATGACAGACTTCTTACCAGGTGTTCCAATTTAGAAGCATGGCTGTTCACACACACCTGCATTTTTACCCAGACTGATTTTGGCTAGTCTTCAAAAGTCGCTGTTACAGAGAAAACTGCCGTGGCTTACCAAGACCAGATCTATTTGGCCTTAAGTACTTCACACGAGGATGAGAAGGTACACCATACACGGCTGGAAATGGGAATGCCAATTTTTGTGCAGGGCTGGAAAAATTCTCTTTATAAAGAACACCATAACTTGAAGCATGTGCTTTGTTTTGTAAGACATCACGGCAAAACAATTAGAATCGGAAGAGGAGCAGTCATGAGCATTGGCAAAATGGATCACATGAAATGTTAACTGTGCTGCTGTGGCCTGTGGTGACAGAGGACCCGGAGAGAGAGGAACAGAGGGGAGCAGGACGCGTCTAACAAGAGCGGTGCCAACTTTAAGTTGTCTGAATGTTCTGTCACTGTCAGATGTTCAGTAAAGTCGGTGGACACCCAGATGCGTTTTTTGTGCTTGTTAGTGTGCGTGTAACTTACAAAAATGAATGCTGAGCTTCTTGACGTGGGCAGTACGGTGGCACCGAGCAGAGAGATGGCCCACATGCAGGACCTGCCAAGTCTCAAGGCGGGAAGAGGGGCCACGAGTGCAGTGGGACGGTCTTCCTTTTCCGCAAATCGTTATCCTCCAGAAGCTCCGGGGAGGGAGTCAAGACTTTCTCTGAGCCTAAGACGCCATTCGACCACATCCATCTGGACTCGATGGACAAAATCCTTCAGTATGATTTTCAGTACTTGTAGATCGAAAAAGAAGCCTCTCCAAGAGCAGCCAGAGCAACGGGCCACCCCGTTCCGGTCACCCTCTCTCTCCTGCGCTCCCATCTCTCTGCCCCTTTCTCTCCTTCCTTCCTTTTCTCGCTCGGCATCACACTCTAAACACAAGATCTGGCACAACCCACCAGAAACGGACTCACAGGCAAACACACAGGTCACACGTCCCTTCTCCCCAGTCTTCTTCCACCTGCTCCTCCTGCATCTGGTCCTTGCAGAGTCGGTTTCTCTGAAGGGCAGTGGGGGGCCCACAGTCTCGCTCCCAGCCACGCCTCACTCCTAAGCCCCCTGTTTTCTGGCTCTTGCCATCATCTTTCCCCTGACGTGGCTTTAATGACGGTCGGTGACAAGCCTCAGGCTGCCAACCCCAGGAGACACCCTTCTTCCTGCACCCCATGCAGTCTCTCAGGGGCATCTGGAACCGTTGGGTTGACCTGCTGTGGACACCCGAGTCACGCGCTCCCGGCGGCACCCAAGCTTCCTCACTCAGGGGTTCAAATCCTTTCTCGCGGTCTCATGCCTGAAACTTGGACGGTCCACAGACTCTGAAGATTGTCCAGAAGACACTGTCTCCTGCTCTAAACCCACTCCTTCCTCCACCAGCCTCCCCATCGCAGCGTGTGTGAAAGCAACAGTCAAGGCTGGGAAGTGCTTCCCTCACCTAAGTGAAGGCTTTTTTTTATTTTGAAAAGTCTCAAGTCACAGAATACCACAATAAGTATCGAAGTGTTAATACACATGGTGATGTTTGCTTCCCATTTATGTTTCTTTTGACTTGCTTGAAAATGAGCTGTGGTCATCATGGCACTTCGCCTATAGATACTAACAACCGGTATAAGAACAGTTGCCCACCAACATGCAGGGCATTTGCCACTGATGTCATGATACCACCTCATATCAAGTTCACTTCCAAAGTTCTTCAAATAGTCGCACACCGTCTTTAGCAGCTCTTTCTTCATTTTAAAAATGGAGGCCTGATGTATACACCCTAACAACCACCCATCGTAAGCAGACAGTTCAATGCTTTTTAGTCAATCTACGGAGTTTTGCAGCCATCAGCAAATTGCAGTTTTAGAAGATTTTCCTTACACAGAAAGTTCCCTCAGATCTCTTTGTAGTCAATTACTGCTCCCTCCCTCAGCCTCAGACAACCACTCATCTGATTTCAATCTTTTTTATGTTGGCATTTTCTTTAAAGTTTATGCAAATGCATCATAAAGTATGTAATTTTTGTCTGTCTTCTTTATGTGGCATCATGCTTCTGAGCTACATCCATGTTGTTTCATAAACCATGAGTTCGTTCTTTTTTTATTGTATTTTTGAATTGCTATGTCACGGCTATACATATTTTGGGGGGTATGTGTGATATTTTGATACATGTATACCATGCATCATGATCAGATCAAGGCAGGTGAGACATGGTCTCAAACATTTGTCTTTTCTTTGTGTTGGGCACATTACAGTTCTCTTGCAGCTATTTTGAAACATCCAATAAACCACTGCTAACTGAAACTTCCCCACTGTTCTATAGGACACGGAATGTGTTCCTTCTGGCTCATGGTATTCTTGCACCTATTAATCAACTTCTCTTCACACTCTCCTCCCCGCTTGAGTTCGCTCTCTGTATTGCTGGGTAAGATTCCGTCGTGTGAGTATACAGTCTCAGCAGGGGTCCGGTTTGCCCACATCTACACCAATCTTGGTCCTTTTGAAAGCAGTTCTAGTGAATATGCAGTGGTATTCTTATGGCAATTATAGGGCATCTTTCCTTGTGGTTATCAGTCATTTGTATGTGTATATGCATACATATTTTTTTTGGCAAAATGTATATTCAAATATTTTGCCCATCTTAAAATTAATTTTTACATATTCATTGTTTTTTTTGAGGTGGGGTCATGCCCTGCCACCCAGGCTGGAGTGCAGTAGCACAAGCACAGCTCACCACAACCTCAAACTCCTGGGCTCTAGTGATCCTCCTGCCTCATCGTCCCAAGTATTTGGGACTACAGGCACGTGCCACCATGCCTGGCTATGCTTTAAAATTTTTTTTGTAGAGAAGAGGTCTCGCTATGTTGTAGAGGCTGGTCTTGAGCTCCTGGGCTCAAACAATCCTCCTGCCTTGGCCACCCAAAGTGCTGGGATTATTGACATGAGCCACTGTGCTCAGCCAATATTCATGTAATTGAATTTTAAGACTTATTTACATATTCTGTAAACAAGTCCTTTATCAAATATGTGATCTGCAGATATCGTCTCTTGGCCAGTGGCTGTCTTTATTTTCTTAATTTTGATAAACTCCATATATTTCTTTCTTTATAAATCAGGTTTTGGTGTCATATCTAAGAAAACTTTGCTTAAACCAAAGTCGCAACATTTTCTCCCAAACTTTCTTTTAGACATTTTATGGTTTTAACTCTTAAATACAACCCAAGTATAAACATCGAGTTGACATTTATACAGTGTGAGGTAAAGATGGAGAAGTAAGCTTAGACACTTGTCTCACAAGATGCGTAACTATACAACTATTTGGAAAAGAAGAAATTTGAAGAACACAAAATGATACTGAGAAAATTAGTTTGTTGACTAGTTTGCTCTTTCTGCATTGAATGACGCTTTGTTGGACTCAGTTGACCGCATAACTGCTTATTCCTGGTCTCTACATTCTGGTCCATTGATCTACACGTCTATCCATATATCAGTATCACAAAATCTTGATAAGTATAGCTTATAGTAAGTTTTAAAAGGGAGAAGCGTATGTTCTTCAAGTTTATTTTTCAAAATGGTTTCTTCTCAAATTATTTGCATTTCTATATAAATTTTAGAGTCAGCTTGTCCATTTTTACAAAAAAGTCTCCTGAGATTTTGTTAACAATTGAATTTATTAATTAACCTGTGAGGATTTCCATCTTAAGAATATTGAATCTTTTAATCCCTGAACCTGAAAATCTCTTCATTCATTTAAATTTTCTCTCTGCAATATTTTATAGTTTTCAGTGTACAAAACTTGCATTTCTTTTGTTAAATTTATTTCAGAGTATTCTATTCTTTTTATATGATTTTAATGGAATTACTTTAAATTTCATCTTTCGATTGTTCAGTGCTAACATATAGAAATAAAGATTAATTTTATTAGTGATTATGTATTTAGTGACCTTGCTAAACTTGTTTACTATTTCGACTAGTATTTTTATAGATTCTTTTGATTTTGCTGTGTGTAGAATCATGCCATCTATGAATGACATAGAGGACAGTTTATTTTCCAATCACAATGTCTTCCATTTCTTGTTCTTGCTGTATTGCACTGGCTATAAGAATAACGATGACTAAAGTGGTAACAGCAGACATTCTTGCCTTATTTCCAATCTTAGGGAAAAACATTCAGCTCTTAACAGTAAATATAATGTTAGCACTAACATTTTTGTTGGCTACAAATGCCATTTTTGAGAGTGAAGAAAGTTCCCTCTGTTCTTATTTTATCAAGGGTTTAATCATGATTCATCATATCATAATTAATTTCTGGATATCAGATCAACCGACCTTGCATTGTCAGTATAAGTTTTACTTGATTACAGCAGTCCACTCTTATCTGTGGTTTTGTTATCCACAGTTTCAGTTACTCATGTTCAATTGTGGTTGGAAAATAGGTGAGTACAGTATAATAAGATATTCTGGGAGATCACATTCATGTAACTTTTATTACAGTATATTGTTATCATTGTTTCATTTTGTTATGAGTTGCTATTAATCCTTTACTGGGCCTAATTTATATTGAACTTTATCATCAGCACACGAGGGGAACCCTCCAAAATGGAATTCTTTAATAAAAAATTGTGAATTTATTCTTCCATGTTTCAACTTCAGTCACTTCCAAAGTACTCTCCATTTGATGCAAGGCACCTATTTGGATTCTTTTTCCACTACTCAGAACAGTTCTTGAACTCATCAACTGTGGTGTCTTTTAGCGCTTCTGCTGTTTTTTGTTTCAACTCTTCCACATGGGCCAAATGTTTTCCTTTGAGAATTTTTTCATCCATTTTTATTTCTGGTTTTGGCAAAGTATGTTTTTTTCCTTTTATTTTTGGCCAGTCTAGCTAAATGTTTACCAATTTTATCATCCCAAAGCTTCACCTTTGGTTTTCTCAGCTTTTCCAATTGATTTTCTTTTTTCTACTTTATTGCTTTCAGGTTTTCTTTGTCTAATGTAGGTGTTCAAAGTCATACACTTTCCTTTAAACTCTGCTTTGACTGTATAATTTTGATGCGATGTACTTTCATTATGTTCAAAATATTTTCTAATGTCCCTGTTTCCTTTACTAACCATGGTTATTAAAAGTGTGTTGTTTAATCGCAAACTGTTTGGTGATTTTCCAAATTAGTATTTATTACTTATTTTAAAATTAATATTGTGCTTAAAATACATGTCTTGAATAATATTAATTTTAAAATTTATTGATATTTGTTTTATGGCCCATCAGGAAGAATGTTTTATATATACCTGAAAATAATTATTCTGTTTGGTGAAGTGTTCTATAAATGCTAATAAAGTCAAGCTCATTGATTATTGTGTCCAAGTCTTCGGTACCCTTGCTAATTTTCTTTTTAGTTGTTCTATCAATTATTGAGAGTGGAGTATCAAAATTTTCAGCTGCTATTGGCAAATTATCCCTTTCGTTGTTGTCAGTTTTTGTTTGTGCATTTGGGGGCTCATTGTCAAATGTGTGTACACTTATACTTGGTTTATTTTCCTGATGTATTGACCCTTTTCATCATGATGAAATATTTATGTTGGAGTTTCATGTTTTTGGACTTAAAAACTATTTGCCTAATATTTAATAAAGCCACTTTATCTCCCTTTATAATACCACTTGCATTTCAATCCTTTATTTTCAGGACATTTGTTTCTTCAAATCTAACATGTGTTTCTTACATGCAGCCTATATTTAGTGTTTTTTTTTTTTTAATCTGCTCTAGCAGTCTTCCATTCGATTGGAGTATCTAGTCAATCATAGTCGATGCAATTACAGATATGGTTGAATTTATGTCTGCCATTTTGTTATTTGTTTTCTATATGTCTCATCTTTTCCTCTCCCTGCTCCTGTACTGCCTCTTTTGTATTAAAATATTTGAAGTCTTTGTCAGCTAAGTTTGATATGTGGGCCCATTCAGTGACGTTCTATTGCCTTTTTATTTTTCCTCTAATGTGGGTCTTGTTGCCCTGTTTCTTTGAATCACTGGTCGTTTTTGTTGAAGACCAGATATTTTACTTAATATATTGCCAAACTTTGGATTCTAGGTGTTTTCCTCTCTAAGGGTTGTGTTAGTTGCTGTGCTTCTTGTTTTACTGGTTTACCAGGATATAGCACACAGACCCTCTCTCCCCACAGTGTGGGTGCTGCTGTTTCTACTTAGCTTTATTGTTAACTGTATCATTTGGCCTGGATTCCTAGGAGTAGCCTCTCTAGTTGCATGTCTCAACGGTTGGCTGGTATTGGGTCAGGAGTTGTTATCAGACACCTTTGGCCAGTGGGGCTTCTGCTTCCAGTCAATCTGTGTGTGGGTTGGGGAGTGAATTGTTTCTGGAGCTTTGCGTGTCTTCTCTATACACGTGAACAAACTCCCAGTCAGCCAGGCTGTGGGGAGAGCCTGATGAACTCCTTGTTTCAGTATCTCCCTGTTATGTTTGTCTAAACTCTGGTCTCCTCCTGACCCCAGCCAGGTCCAGCACCTCCAGCTTGGGAACTGAGCGCGTTCCCCTTTCTACCAGCACATTTTCTCCTCCATGAGGAGGCCTCTAGGTGTGAAGGTTCTTCCCTGCCTGTTAGACCAGCCCACCTGCTGAGTCTGCCTCCAACTGGGCTAGGACGGAGCCACACCTGGGCCCAAGGGCCAAGACCCCCACCGCCTGATCCAGAGTTCAGCAATTTTTCATGCTAAGCAGGCCTCCATGACTTGTTTGGTTGTGGTTGATTTTCAGAGCCCCGAAGGAGTCATTTTGACACCTGAATCGTGTTTTGGAAGCTTTTTGTGGGAGGAGATTTGCCCACTTATTGCTGTTTCTGGAAATCCCAGTCTTTCTGCTCTTGGTCTAGTATCCAATTAAAACTGCCTCTGGGTCACGTCTCTTCACTCTTCTCAGATCTGTGGGGTAACCTCCCCTCCAGTCATGTTTTATCCTTTGCAACAAAAATATTTTGGAAGGAGGTTAGTTTTGACACCACCTTTTCTCTTATCATTCCATTCATCAAATATCTTTTTGGGGTTTTTCCCCCCAAAATAAGTCCCTTCATTTCTAGTCCCTTCTTATAGCCATCATTCTAATCACTGTTCTTTCATGGATAACAGCAACAATACATTTCCCGTCTTCCCCTCAGCCTCCAAACAACACACAGAGTGACTTTAAAAATGCAATATTTTCTGTATTTAGGCGGAATTTCCAAGAAAGGCCAAACTACATGCTTTTCACTACCTTAACCATATTTAAGTGCACAGTACAGTCGTGTTAAGTCTATTCCCATTGCTGTAAAGCAGATCTCCAGCGTGACTTTTCACCCCCGAGACAGGTATTATTCCTCTATCTCGCCCCTTTTTTCTTTTGTTAATAACTTTTTTCTGTGCTGACTTTACTCTTTCTGTGCCTAGGGTAGGATCCAAGCACACCACCGTGGCCACGAGGCAGATGCGACCTGTGGAAGCGGCCTCCGACCTCCTCTCAGGCAGCCTCCTCATCTAGCATGTACCTGGCAGGCCCCTTGGCTCTCGCATCCGCCTCAGTTGCACGACTCGTTCCTCCCCTTGTGTTGCCTTCCCCTCTCCCTCGTAGGCCTGGCCCCCTCCGTTCTTCAAAGCGAGCCCCGAAGTCCCCTCCTCAGAGAGGATTTTCCTCACAAACCCACCTGATTGAGCACCATCCATGCGAATCCCTTTTCAATGCAGTAACTGATACGGATACATCACCTTCTAATCACTGGCTGGTCACTCTCTGATGCATCTCCCAGCTCGTTTGTTTCACAATACTCACTACAATTGGTGACCATATTGTTCACGTGTTTATTATTATCTCCTCTAGTCAATCCACTCTGTGAAGAAAAGAAGAAATCTGTTCCACATACTCAGCCCCGAATCCTCATTTCTCAATGGTGCCCACCAAGCAGCAGGCGCCCCCTACCCCACCCTCCTGCTGAGAAACCACATGAAAGAGAAAAGAGAAAATAGGTCATTCTCCAATATTTGGTTGCGAACCCTTAGATAAGGAAACCCACCCATGCTTGTGCTAATATTCACAACATGAATAAGTGGGAACATAATTTCTCCTAGTGTTTTTCAACAGCATGTATATTAATACAAAGTAGCTTTAAATGTGTATTTTGTACACTCAGGTTCAAACCAGTGGTTTAATAAAAATAACTTCAGAATAAGAAAACAGGAGTATGTGTTTGGCTTTGTCTCTTATTTAAACATGTTGTATAATAATTTAAAGTTCAAATTGCCTGTTTAAAATGAGGATAATATAGGCATTGCAACATTGGAACATTGTTTTGAACTCAAGAGACTCATAAAATGAATGCAGATGTGTTTCTACAGAGAAAATACATTTATGTCACACACTATATGTGAGAAAAGGAGTGTTGAATGTTATTCACCTTCTGGAAACCACACCATAATAGCAATGCTTCTCAGAAAGTCTGTTGTCTTAGTAATTCTGTCTTTTTTTTCCGAAAAAAAAATGTAGGCATTTTAACCAGGTTATCTTTTGTCTCTTGAAAAATGTTTTACCCAAACATCTTTAAAATCTTGGTTTCTAAAGACAGAAAATAGGAAGCTGCAACTTAGTGACTACTAATTCATTTAATCTATAAATCAGCAGGAACAGAAAAATAATACATATCATTTCTAGAGCTTACAAGTTCCATAAATAAAAATTTCATTTTCTGGTACTGACAGCCTGAGTTTGTACCGTGGTAGCGAGGCCCCATCATGTCACTTGCTCTTTATGGCTGAAGTCAATATACAGCCCTCATGCTTGACAGATCTGCTGTGGCTCTCGGTTCCCCTCAGCTCTTGAAATGAAATAAGAGTTCAATACAATAGTGCACTCCAGGTCTTTTGTTCAGATGCATACAGTCTATCTTTGGATGTACACGGCATATTCATTGCTTCCAAATGTTTTATTGACCTTGATGCTTGTGGGTGATGAACAAACAGAAAGAGTAGAGGTGGAAGTACTGACATATTTACAGGGGGATTCAGAAAGTATGGAGCTTATTGGACATTATTATCAAGAATAACATTTCATGTTATTGGATTTTTTTTTCATGGTCACAGCTAAGATAGGACTGATGAGGGTCTGAAAACATTCAGGTGCTCTTCACATGATGAAAGCATAAGACAAACTTCAGCTTGGGGATCTAATTTCAAGCAGTCCCTTTTCTAGAATTTGAACTTGGATTCCATCCTGGTCTTTCCCTGTCTCATTTTAAATCACCATTATATATTGCAGTAGCAGCCATGCAAATTAGCGCAGTCTTACGTGTTCAGGGCACTCACAAAAATCTGCAAGGATAAAATAAAATGGCATTACCTTCTCCTTTTCTTTTTCTTATGTGTAATTTTTGTTAAATTTTTCAGCGCATTGTACAAGGAAGGAAAATGCTAGCTTTATTGCTAACTGATGAGGGTCTGTGTGTTCTTAATGTAGAGAAATAGAAAACTAGGGCTAATTTCAAGAAAGGGAAAGAGATTTGATAGGGCAGTGGCAGGTGTATGACCAGTACACTTTCTGTTACAGAAGACAAAAACTCAATGCAGCACACATAGGTACAAAATATAACTTCCTGGTCCATTTAGTTTGGTAGTAGACTTCAGAAAGCTTTGATTCAGAGTCTTGGGTCGTTTGAGGTGCCATAACAAAATACCTTAAGCGGGGCAATTTATAAACAACAGAAATTTGTTGTTGGCAAGTCCAAGATCAAGGCTGTTCCTTGAAGACGTGACCTTTGATGTGTGTTCACCGGGTGGAAGGGGCAGACAAGTTGTCTCAGGCCTCTTTTGCAGGGCACTGATCCCATGAGTGACCTATCACCTCTCAAAGACCTATCTTAATACCATCACCTGACATATGAATTTTGAGGCCACAAACATCCAGACCATAGCATTCAAGAACCAAACAAGGTTGCCTTTCTCTTGACTCATATCTTTGTTCAACTTCTCTTGGTCTGTTGGTGCTGTGGTCTGATGTTGCTTCCCTCAACCCCAGAAACGAACATGTTGAAATCCTAACTCTCAGGTGATGGTTTTAGGAGGTGAGGCTTTTAGAATGTGATCAGGTCATGGAGACAGCTCTCCTATGAATGGACTTGGTGCTCTTATGAAGAGGCCTGAGAGAGGGCTTAAGAAAGACTCCGTTACTCCTCCCACCACATAAGAAGGCAGCAAGAAGGTGCTGGTCATGAGCCAGAAAGTAGGCTTTCACTAGACACAGAATCTGTCTTGACCTTAGACTCCCCAGCCTTCAGAAACGTAAGAAATGAATGTCTGTAGCTCACTAGCTACCCGCGATGTCTGTGATTTTCCTTGTCATGGCAGCCCACGTGGTCTAAGACCATGGGTCTCTGTCTTTCTTCCTGCAGACAAGCACATGGTGGAGAAGCTGGTTACTTGGAGGCATCTAGTCACCGTCTTACTAGGATCCAAAAGGAAAGGCTTTGCCCTCATGTCCTCGTCGGGTCATTCATTCTAAAACTCCTGATTGCATTCCTGTGGCATGCTGGACCACTCATGAAGGCAGCAGCATCCCATTGGGAAGAGATGGAAGCTGAATAGAGACATGGCTGTTCCCAGCTACCCTTCTCCTTTCTTTGGAAATGTAACTTTTGTGCTACTATCGGATAATTGCTGCGAGTCCTGCCAGTAAAGAAGTACTATTTGTCTTTTATTTCTCATATTGCAAACCCCAAGCCATGGATGGTTTTGAAGATGGGGAGGGCTGTGTGTTGAAAATGTGGACAACCCCCAAGACCGAAAAGGCAAAGGACAACTTCCCTGAGGGCCTCCAGGAGGAAGATGGACTTGCTGGCACTTGATTTTAGTCAGGAATACCCATGTCAGACTTCTGACTTACAGAACTGGAAGAGAGAAACTTTGTTTAGTTTTAAGCCCTAGGTTCTAACAATTTGTTCCAGCAGCAATAGGAAGCGAACACACCCTTTTGTGCTATCGTAGCTGTGGTGTGTACATCTCCATTAAGCCACCTCTTCTCTTCCTGCACATGTCTTCCTTCTGTCGTTTGCTCATCTCTCATGGACAATCTATCCATTGTAATTCTACTGTGCATTTTTCTACACTGAATTTGTGACACAAAGGAAAGTGACTTTATCAATCTGAGACTTGTCATTTAGATATGAATGCTGAACATTGACTGTTTTAAAAATGTTTCTTTCATTTTGGTTTTTTTGCTTCCAATTTCTAGTTTGAATGCCTTCTGTCCTGTGATCTTAAAAAAGGATGTTCTTGATTCTATCTAATATCATTAACTCAGGAAATAATTATTGAGCACCCACTACGTGGAAGGCATAATGCTGTGCATTGGTACAGATACTTGCATAAAAAACAGTGTCTAGATTGCATGCAGAACTGATAGAAAAGTCATCTTCCTGCAACATATGAACATAACTGATGAGTTCTAACAGACAAAACGTGGGTCCTGGGAAATCTGTTTTGAAGGTATTTGTTAGACAGAGTTGCTATGTAGAGAGTATTAAATAAAAACCATATGACAGTGATCTCCCTATTGTCCCAATGTGGGTAGGACTGCACGAATGAAATTCTGATTTGATTGCATCTTTTAAAGAAACAGATAGATAGCCTTCTAGGCCCCCCTGCATTAGAAGAAAAATCAATACACAGAAAGGATTCCATTCCTTTGCTGGCATCACAGCTGCCTTGAAACAGTTTGCATATTGTCAGATCTCATTTGCTCTACTTTAAATCCTTGTAGAGCGGGTGTTACCTCTACTGCTTTGTTGTAAATTTCTTGCTGCACAGGATGAAAGACACACCCATTTCTGAGTGGCCAAGCGGAGAGGAGATTTGGAAGGCCCGTCCCTGTTCACTCACTCATAGCTGCCCTAGTGCCCTCAAGGAAGTGCCAGGGGAGGCTTGTTTTAAATCAGCTTCACCATGCAACACTTGGCTCCAGTCTGTGTTTCAAAGCAGCTCTTTGAACAGCTTGAAGTCATTAGGGAGAGGGGTGGTGGCAAAAAGTGGCGCTTCAAAGGCTCTGCTCTGCTGAAACAACACCCCACGCTTGCAGACCGGCAGGGAAGCCACTGCAGGCAAGGCCAGAGCTTAAGACAAGGGCAGTCCTTCCTCCAAGGCTGCTGGGAACCATTTGCTGCCCTGCGACGGGGGCCAGGCAGGAGCAGCTAAGAGGAAGAAATCATTTGAAATGTCATCCGCCCTGAAGATGTCACTTGTGGCTCAGTTAAACAGGAACACATCTCCCAGGCTTGACTGTGGGACGAGGCTGCGAGCCTTGCCAGTAATCAACTCCATTCAGGCGCTGAGGATCCGCGTCGTGTATGGGGCTGATTGCAGCCCCTGCACAAAGCCGCCCTCTCCTATTACTTAATTAACAACAAAACTGTGTATTTTCCCCAACTGGCATTTCCTAATTACAATAAGAAAATGACTCTACTTGACCAGTGTCCGTTTTTGAAAGCTCTCATAATGCATCTCCTCTGGTACCCTGTATTTTGGCAAGGGATGAAACAGTGATGCTGTGCGTGGGCTTCTGTGTCAGACTGCCTGCGTGTACGCCCCACGTGTGTGCCACAGTCAGTCCGTGTTGGCCACGTCATGTGGGAGCACCTCCTCTTCTTCTTCTATGAAGTGGAACTGGCATTAACCGCTAACCAACCACCGCTCAGCTGTCCTAAGAATCAAATGAGGTGGTACTTGTAAAATGATTAGGAGTGCCCATCAGTCATTTGTGTTAGTCAGCATTCTCCGGACAAATCGGGCCAACAGGATGTGAATATAGATATGAGAGAGAGAGATGAGGAGAGAGACAAAGAGGGAGAGGGTGATTTTAAGAAATTGGCTCATACTGTTTGGAGCTCAGTAGGCAAAAAATCTACAGGGCAAACCTGAAGGCTGGAGGCCCCTGGGAGGAATCGCAGTTGGATTCCGAGCACCGTCTGTTGCAGAGTTCCTTCTTGCTTGGGAGAGGTCAGTCTTTGCTCTACCCAGGTCTTCAACTGATTGAATGAAGCCCACCCACATGATGGAGGGTGTTCTACTTAACTCAGAGTCCACTGATATAAACACAACTCTCATCTAAAAAGCACCCTCACAGAAACATCCAGAATAAAGTTCGGCCAAATAACTGGGCACCACAGCCCAGCGAAGTCACCACATACAATTGACCACCTGCTACAGACTGAAGGCTTATGTCCCCGCAGAATGTATATACTGAAGCCCGAAGCCCATGGGATAGTATTTGGAGACGGGGCTCTGGAAGGTCATTAGGGTCAGAAGGGGACAGGAGGAGAGGACCTCATGGCAGCATCGTTAGCTTTAAAGAAGAGGAAGAGAGAGAGACGGCCACAGTGAGGACAGAGTGGGGCAAGTGGCTGTCCACACCGCAGGACACTTCCCCAGCAGCAGCAACCATGCTGACGCTTTGATCTTGGGCTTTCAGTCTCTAGAACTTGAGAACGGAAAGCCATCCAGTCCATGGTATGTTCTTAAGGCAGTCAGAGCTGACTAAGACGCCATCACCCCATCTTTAGCAGTATCTGATCTCAGCCTCAAGCCATAATCTCAAACTGAGCAACGTGATGGGAAAGCAGCAAGCTGGGGTCGCTGGAGAGGACCTAGATCTGTGCCCTGTCCTGCTGTCAGAGCCTTCACCTCAGTCCTGGAGCCCGCGTGAGAGAAAGTTGGCCAGAGTGGAACGACTTTTGTGACTTTTGACGCTACCGGAGGTGAAAGAGACAACTTATAGCAGAGTATCATGTGCCAGAGGGTGATGATGGACTTACCTCTGGCACATCAGACTTCGTTGGCTTTTTTCCATTTTCCCCACTAGATCCAAATTTCTTGTCATTTCTGTCCCAAGTAGTAAGACCGGTGAACAGAATTATTTCCAAAAAGGTGTTTTTGAAATGCATGTGTTCTTCTGGAAGAAGTGGAAGAGGCCTGCAGATCCTTTCATGGGATCTCTGAGCTGGAGTGCACCCACCTGCAGCTCTATCAGATTTCCCCTTCTGTCTGCAGACCTTTCCATGGTCCAACCTTTGGTTTAGAACATTCATCTCATTGTTTTGTCAGAGAAGAAAATGACTCGTGGGCCTGGCCAACAGTGCTCTTCAGTCCTGGCAGACACTGGCTTGGGGGCACCAAGCCACTCTGCTCCTCAGGCAGCCATAAACCTTGAAGAGTCTTTCTCAACATTTGTATGTTGGGCCAGTTGGGGAGCCACAGCCTCTGGACAATGGACTCTGAGCTGGGACAAGAGCCTGCGTGGGATCTGGTCCTTGCTTTCTCTTTGGGGGTTCTGCAACCTTGACCCTTCGTGGTGATCCAATGGCCTCAGGACCTCCAGATAAGCCCTCAGGGATTTTCCCTGTAACCAGGCCCTGGTTTAAAAAACAGTGCCGCGTGAGCAGGTTGTCTCTCCCGGTCTTTCCTGGATAGTGTGAGGCTGGGCTGTCAGAATGGGGATGACATGTCGTTTTTGGCAATTCAAAATGTTTCTATAGGGATCCCCAAAAAATCTTTACAAGAGAGGAGTCCTGCATGCAGTGACCCTCAAGATGGTCTTGGAAGAGTGTGACCAGATCTTTAAACGTATGGCGACAGAATGAGCATTTCCACCCTCTGTGAGTGGGAACATGCATTGATGCAGCTTTTAGACCAGTGGGTAGCACATGCCGTAGTTACAGCTCCTGTCAGTTGGCCTGGCGAGAGAATGCCTGAGAGTTTATTTTACCAGCACATATGTGTGCAAGCATTTTTTGATGGGAATGGTTATCACAGCATTCATGAAACTAGCATGAAGTTGGAAACCAGCAACAGTAAAAGTTGCACACATTTTTACATTTACTATAAAATATTAGGTAGTCATTAAAAACAATGGGGAAATTATATATGTGCTGTTAGAGCAAACATTTTTAATCTTATTTTATTTTATTTTAAAGATGTGTGGCACAATTCAGGATTGTGTACATAAGTTGTCATCTTATAGGTAAAGTTTGGGGCTCCCTTTGGTTCCTACTTCACCTGGTTTGAGATCAGGAACCCTTATTGATGTTATGTACCCATCCACCCCTGACAGTTTCCAGACAATGCCAACCCCTTTCTTGTCATATATGGTAAATGTTCAGGGTCCGCTTGTGAGTGAGAACACGTGGTGCTCGATTCTTTGCTTCTGTGATAAATCACTGAGTATCATAGATTCTAAATCCATTCAAGTTCTGCAAAGTCCATAATTTTTCTCTTCTTTGTAGCTGCATAATATTCCATTGTGTATATGTACCATATTTTTAAAAATCCCCAGTTCAGTTTCGATGGACACAAAGCCTCTACCAACCACCAGTGGAGAGAGGAGAACCTATTCAGTAAATGGTGCTGGGAAAACTGGCTGACCACATGCAGAAGAATGAAACAGTATCCTTATCTATCACCATACACAAAAAACAACTCCAAATGTATCAAAGACCTAAACGTAAAACCTCAAATTTTGCAGTTTTCCGATACCCTTACAGATCGGAGTAGGCAACCAATTCCTGATCAAAACCCCGAAAGCCCATGCCGTAAGAGATAATATAGACAAGTGGGAACTCATCAAACTGAAAAACTTCTGCAAAGTCAAGCAAATCATCAAGAGAGTGGGGAGATAGCCCACAGTATGGGAATAATTATTTGCCAACTGCATATCTGGCAAAGGTCTAAGATCCAGGACGTACAAGGAACTCAAACGTGCCAAAAGGAAAAAACAAACAAACAAACAAACAGCCTCATTAAAAAGTGAGCAACAGACAGGAACAGACACTTCTCAAAAGAAGACATACAGGCAGCCAACAGACACGTGGAAAAGTGCTCAGCCTCACTCACCATCAGAGAAATGCAAATCCAAGCCACATTGGGATACCAGCTGACCTCAGTAAGAATGGCCGTCATGAATAAAACAAACAACAGCAGACGCTGGCAAGGACGCAGAGGAAAGAGAATGCTTCTACCCTGTTGGTGGGAATGTGAACTAGTTCAACCTCTGGGGAAAACAGTGTGGTGATTCCTAAAAGAAGTAGAAATTGACCTTCTATACAACCCAGCAATCCCCCTTCTGGGAATATACCCGGAGTAGCTTTAACTCTACAAAAAAGACACCTGTACACACATGTTTATTGCAGCACAATTTATAAGAGCAAGAACATGGAACCCAGAGCAAATCTTTCAACTCACATTTTTAAATAAATAAGAAAAAGCAAGCTGCTAAACCTCTGAAAAGATGCTCAACAAAATGCTAGACACTACTTCTGGTGACTGCGACTAGAAGTGGACTAAACGGGGAGCTTCATGAAATGCTTCCATCCTTCAGTTCTTCTCCTGAACAAGACGGGTCAGAGCAAGGGCCGTGCATGTGGGAGGCAAGCCCTTGATAGCCAGGTCAGATTGTCCCTTCGAGCTGCATAGCCTTGGACAAATGATGGGACGTTCTCTCACCAGTAAATGAGGAGAGTAACACCTATGTCATCGAATCTCTGTGAACCTGCATGAAAGAAATCAGCAGTGCTTTTCCTTCTGATCCAGGCCCATGGTAGGCATGTTGGCTTTCTAGTCATTGCTTTCGACTTCTTATGCCCTGACGCTTGTCCCTCTAGGCATGTCACCAGAACTGAGACCCAACTGTACAGATGTCACCATGGCCTGAGAAGCGTGCATTCAAGACAAAATACTGTTCTCTCTGGAATCACAGCATCCCCGTCAACTTCCCTGCTTGTCAGAGACTGCCACGCTTCTAATAAAGCAGCTCTAACCATATGAAATATTTCTGACTAACCCTTTTCCTTCAAATTTTGAAGGAGATAGTGTGAGATTGGGTTGTCAGCATGGGGATGACATGCTGATTTTTGAAAGTCATGTTGGAAGTCAGAGACAATACACACTGCAGGTGAAAGTCCTTTCATGCCCATGGAACTATCAGTTATCAGACACTTGCTGTCTTTTCAGATACTGTATTAGACTCTTAAGATAGTGACACAATTTATACACAGCACATACTCCCAAATAGGTCAATGTTAAGACACACAGATAAACAACCATAGTGTGATGTAATCAAAGCCTCTGTAAAAGATGACAGAGTGTGTGGTTTCATAGCCAGTAACTTCCCTTACAAGTGACAGGCATGCTTCTGAAGTCAAAGATGGAAAACATTTCAGGAGTGTGGTCAACTCTGGCAAAAGAGTAGCAGCTTAAGTGATCTGAGGTGTAAACATTTATTTATTTATTTTTTGAGTTGGAGTCTCACTCTGTTGCCCAGGCACTCCTTCCACCTCAGCCTTCCAACTAGCCGGAACTACAGGCACGCGCTACCATGCCTGGCTAGTTTTTGATTTATTGTAGAGATGAGGTCTCGCCAAGTTGCCCGGACTGGTCTCAAACCCGTGGGCTCAGGCAGTCCACTCGCCTCGGTCTCCCAAAGTGCTGGGATGACAGGCAGAGTCACCGAGCCCTGCTGAGATGTATACATTTATATTATTTAAAAAGTAAAAACAGAAGACAAAATCTTCACTTAGAAGACTGAATGAGCCAGGCTCGGTGGCTCAGCCTGTAATCCCGCACCTTTGGGAGGCTGAGGTGAGTGGAGTGCCTGAGCCCGCGGTTCGAGACCTGCCTGGGCAGCGAGACCTCATCTCTACAATAAATTAAAAAAAAAATCAGCTGGGCGTGGTAGCGCATGCCTGTAATTACGGCTACTTTGAAGGCTGAGGCAGAAGGATCGCCAGAGCTCAGCAGGTTGAGGCTGCGGTGGCCGGGAGCGGCCACTGCACTCCTGTCTGGGTGAGAGTGAGACTCCAACTCAAAAAAAAAAAAAGAAAGAAAACTGAATGGGTTGCAAAAAAAAAAAAAAAAAATGAAAATAGGAGCTACAGAATGTTTCTGCCAAAAAGTAGCCTCATAGATCAGAAAAGGTTTGGGTGGATTTGGGAATCATATATGCCTTCAGGAATATTTGCAACCTTCTCCCATAAATGCCTGTTTTCTGCGGGAACCTGTTCAAAATAATACATTTCCTGGAGCCTCAGTGTCCTCATATGCCAGCTGAAGTAATGAACAGGAATTATCTAGTTGTGAGAATTGTGAGAATTAAGAAGACAAGACGTGCCCGGCCCCAAGGTGGGTGTATGGGAGGCTCTCTGGGAAAGTAAAAACTCCAATCTCCTTCACTCAAGATCTGGTGGTGCTCACTTTGGCAGCACATACACTGACATGGGAATGACACGGAGAAGATTAGCAGAGCCCCTGCGCAGGGATGACATGCAAATTTGTGAAGGATTCCGCCTTTTAAAAAAAGGGGGATACATTTTTTTAAAGGTCAGGCAATTGCAATTGCTTGATGAGAGAGAAGAAGGGTTGAGGACAAGATTCTTTGTTGTGTTTTTCCCAGAAAGAAAGAGCTCTCTTGTAGTCAAGGGGAAGAAGCACAGGAAAGCTGTGAGTACTGAACAACATGTCCCACGTCTGAGCTGTTCAATAGGCAGGAAACGGAAGCCACAGACACAAGACACCCACGCAATTTTAAACTTGCAGTGGCTACTTGAACACTTTATAAGGCAGAAGAATTAATCTCGATAGCATAGTTTATTTAAGACGATATAGGCAAATATTATTTCAATATATAATCAATAGGAAAACTGATAATGAGATTTTAAAAAATTATTGCATATGAAGCACTTAGCAGAAAACCTGGCATGAAATAAGAGGCTAGTGAATCTGGCTGCTCCAGCTGTGATCTGCTAAGTTGTGACTTTGTGGCAATCCCTGAGTGTCTCACTTGAGCTCCTCACCTGGTGTTTGCTGATGCTCCGTGCTCACCTCTGTGCTGGGCGGTTCCAACCGCTTTCTCACGGGTGGTCTCCCTGCCTCTGGAAGGGTCTTTCCCTACTATTCTCAGAGTTCTCTCCTAGCCCCAGTGCGATCGCTGCAGTCATAGCTTAGACCCTTTCGCTGGCTTTCCATTGCTCTCAGGAGAACTCTAAACCCCTCGTAGCTTTGATTTCTATTGTCCTGAGTTGGGGGGGTGGGGGGAGGACCGCTTTGGGAGCCACTGCTTCAGGGGGGGCACTTGGAGGGGTGAAAGCAGGGTGGTCCTCAAGTCTTTCTGGGTTGTTCTTAAAATGCTGGATCTTAAGGTGGTCTGAAATCATTTTCATGGAGATAAAACGAAGAAAGGGACGTGACGGTGTAACCAGAGTGTCTGCAAAAAGCAGGAGTGAGAGGAGGAGCTCTTCTGGGAGTGGGGCGCCCTTCCAGAATGCAAGATGGAGCGGAGCGACCTCGGGACCAAGAAGATGGGACGGGAATGTCATCCTGGCAGGGACTTGTGGAGGCAGGGCCTCATGTCACGGTCCGGGGCTAGAGTCGCCATGTGACATGACGGGACGTTTGGCCCAGGTTTCAAAGTTTCATTTCCTACATGTATGGGTTTTGAATGAAGAAGAAGTTCTGCCTTCTCAGGACAGCAGACCAGAGCCCCCTGACTGCACGCTGCCTCTCCGTTCAGTGTTGTGTCCCAACGCCTCCGTCCCTGGCCGTTTATGCCACCATCTTTATTTACACACAAACCTTTGTACGTGCAGAGAAAGATTACAAGGCGCTCGTTCATGTGGACTTTGGAGCCAAACCACCAGGGTTCAGATCCAGCTCTTTTACTTGCAAATGTAAATGTTTTGTTATCCTGGGCAAGTGATCATGCGTCTCTGGCCAAGTGGTTAAGCTTCTCTGACCTGGTGAACTAACTAGATGTCTTAATTTAACTTTAATGAAGGAGGTAATTAAGGTTAAATGAGGTCAAAAGAGCGGGGCTCCAGTCCCACAGGACTGGTGTCCTTACCAGGAGATAAAGAGTCACCAGTGAGAGGCGGCAGGAGAAACCCATGCCTCCCACACCTTGATCTTGGACTTCCAGCCTCAGAACTGGGAGGAAGTCAGTGCCAGCTATTTTACCTGCTGGTCAGTGATATTCTGCTACGGCGCTCCTAGTTTGTCATTTTAAAATTTAAGTGCATATTTTTTCTGCAATCAAACTTCCCATTAATTTGATATTGAGCAGTAACTGCAATTTCCTTGTATAATGTTAAGGATGATGAATTGCAAAGCAATGAAATATGTTGAGATATAGCCCTTTAACAGATGCATATACTAATGTACATTTTATACTTTTTTCTCAAACACTTCATGTGGTGACTTTAGGTTTTGCCCATAAAATATAGCTTATAAAATCAACATTTTGTTTCTATTATTATTTTTTCCTTTTTTACATTTAATTATTGTTTTCATATTAAAGAGGGGTACATTTCAGGGTTAGGTACATAAGTTTTCATCGTGCAGGTAAAGCTTTAAAATTATCAGCGTTAAATCCTGAAAGTAATTTTAAAAATGTAATATAATTTTGTTATTTAATATATATGATAGAATATATATACATCAAAATGTATTAGTAAGTTATATCTGAACATTGATATAAGTGATCTTTGTGTTATTTATACCTATATCTATTCTGAATAAATTAAGAAATGAACATGCAAATCATATACTATA
Source organism: Carlito syrichta (assembly GCF_000164805.1). Taxonomy (NCBI): domain Eukaryota; kingdom Metazoa; phylum Chordata; class Mammalia; order Primates; family Tarsiidae; genus Carlito; species Carlito syrichta. Next base: position 156,561 of record NW_007257506.1, on the reverse strand, counting down.
TTTTTTAATGGGAAAAAACACTGTGGGAGTAGAAAACATCACCTGAAAATGAATAGAGCTTCCACACTCTGTAACATCTGGGGTTAACAGGATGCCCTGTATCTGAAGGGTTTGGAAAAGGCGAATTTTTACACCCCAGGGCCACACGCTCACACCTGAAGACGGCAGGCTCAGTGAGCTCACACCCCAGGGCCATGGGCTCACACTCCAGGGCCTCATGTTCACACCCCAAGCCACATGCCCACACCCCAGGGCCGCACAATCACACTACAGGGCTGTGTTCTCACACTCAGGGCAGCACACTCCCACCCCAGGGCCGTGCGATCACACCCCAGGGCCACATGCTTATTCCCCAGGGCTGTGTGCTCACACTCGAGGACTAGGTATTCAGCGAACTCACACCCTAGGGCCATGTGCTCACATCCCACGGTCATGCACTCACACTCCACAACACATGCTCACACCCCATGGCTGTGTGCTCATGCCTGAGAACTGTGTGCTCAGTGTGCTCACACCCCAGCGTCACATGCTTATACCCGAGGGCCTCACGCTCACACCCAAGGGCCACGTGCTCACACCTGAGGACCAGGCACTCACACCCCATGGCCACGTGCTCACACTTGAGGTCCACATGCTCAAACCTCATGACCACATGCTCACACTCTCCATCACCTGGGCCGGAGATACACTGCTGACAAACCACCCTTCACAACTCAGGGTCCATTCCCAACGTGCAAGCTGTCATTCCACTTCTTTCTTTCCCATTTGCTAAAGAACATTTATATCAGAATGTAGGGAATGGAGAGTGACTGGACCATGGAAATGATTCTATCCGAGGCCTGGCGAAGGTGATCTGCAGCGCTTGGTATTGTCAAACGAGCAGAGAGCTATATGCTGCCTCTTTAGAGTTTCATGGTGGAGACCTGCATTGGCAAGTGAGCGCCCAGCTGTGTTTGTCAAGGCAACGTGCATCTGACTCGCCCAGGCACACTCTCAATTGCAGATGCAGATTCTGATACAGTAGGTTGGGGCGGGGTCTGAGACCGCATTTTTTGCAAGTCACCAGGCCATTCCAATGCTACTGGCCTGTGGACCACACACTGCATAGCAAAGAGTTGAGGTAACAGGCAGACAGGTGGTAGAAAGGTGGGTGAGGGGGACGCAGAGCGCGTGTGTGCCGCAAGCTCGGGCAGCCACAGTGACTGGGTTCCTGTTAAAGACTCAGAGGGTGTCCACAAGCAAGGGAAGCCTTCAGTGTCCTGGTGTATGACTGGTTTTCCGAGCAGGCCATCGTGGTTGCTGCATTCTTTAACAAACACGTAGTGCTTGTCATACCCTTGGGATTGCTCTAGCTGCTTTCAGAGAGTAGCTTACTTAATCGTCCTAACAGCCCCAGGAGGGAGGGATCACTGTTTTTTATCTTCCCACTTTTCTGGCTGAGGAACTGGCTGGGATAGTTCCAGGCAGAGGGCCGCAAGCACCAAGACTTAACTGCCATCCCCAAGCTACCTCTCTCCAGGGTGAGTGCGATGGGTCAGAGGTACAGACCCGACAAGCTGACCAGAAGGGACAGGGCTCTTGGTAGGCCCATCAGGCCTGCTGCTCAGAGTCGGGGAGGGAAACGTCCCTCCTTCACCCATCTGGGAGGCATGGCGGAGGCCCTTGGAACAAAAGACAGGTCCCCAAGAGAAAAGCGCGCACACGTACATGACACCAGAGCCTGCACAAGGAGGTGGAGACCTGAGGAAAAGAGAGACCCGGGGTACTTTTATGCCAGGTATGATGACAAAGCGGATGGTGATGGATGGGTCTGGTTGGATCGCAACCGGACTTGTGATGATGAGCTGAGGGGAGCGTGGCTAGGTTGGTTTCCTGCTAAGATCTTCCCTGTGTCTTGTGTCTTCAGAGACGAGGACACGCCTCTCCTCCAGGTAGAGGATGACTCTCACATGAGGATCCACAGCCTGCTTCAGGGGAAGCTCGGGAAACCCTTTCCAGCTCTCACCGTGAATTCAAGGGAGATGGCATGTGAGGGTGAGAAGGACCTTCCTGTGTCTGTGGTTTCTCTGATGTCTTTATCTTAAAGTATCACGGGGTAGCATGTCACAACTCCATCGGGAGCTTGTGAAAATCCAGGCGATGAATACCGGCCCCACCACGTCAAAGCCTAAAGCCTGCCTATTGTGTTTTGGAGTCAAGACAGGACCGAACTTTTAGGTGGGGTGTGTGTGTGTGTGTGTGTGTGTGTGTGTGTGTGTGTCAGAGGGTAGATATGAGGGCTGGACTCGGTGTGATTAATTGCTGAAAACATGAGAACGATAAAGGCCCACATTAGGAAAGGGTTAATTTTGCAGAATTTCTGTAAAATCACATCTCATCAAAGTTTCATAGCTCCCTCACAGAGACTTAGCGGTTTCATCACTAGCCTCAGGTTGCAAAATAAGTCAAGGTCAAAATTAGGTGCCCCCTCCAGAGTCTCAGTTTTAGATCTGGCTTTTTAAAAAGCTTATCTCAGTTCCTCAAAAGAATCTTTAGAATATCTGACCAACACCCCCCGCTGCTAACATCTCTCCGCTCTAAATTCCCATAACAACCGCAGCAAAGGCGTGTGCATTTAACAATGCTCACACACACTTCAGACCGTCTCAACCGAATTAGTGACTAATCCTGAGATGCAGCCAGTGGGCCCTGGGAGGGATTGTAAGGCGCTGGGTCAGACTTCAAGGCGAATTTTGGCTCACCCAACGGGCGTCCATCCAGCAGGACAGAACGGCCCAGGGGCAGCGGCCCCGGGATGGTGGAGGCTGGCACTTGCATTTACGTTGCGTGTGTTTGTCTGGCATGGCCATGGAAGTTTTATCATAGGAGATGAAAGCGACTTGGAAGGAAACACAGGGAAGGCATCCGAGGCCCAGGTCCCTAGGCAGCAGGGACAGTGCCCGGGTTCCCAGGTCCTAAGAGCCACCCCACGCGTTTGGAGAGGCTGCCATCTCTGGGTTTCAGGCCAACTTTGGCCCCATCTTGATCTTTCGTTTTTCAGGGCATTTGATGTGGAAAAGTGAGAGGTGCCTGCAGGTCTTGTTTTCGGCTGGCTGAGTCAGCTGTCCACCCTCCACAGGCTGCCCCATCATGGGCTGCCCCTCTGATTGGCAGCCACAGGAGATGGGAAGCAGGGGGCGGGAGGGGGTCTCCGGTCGGTGCTGCTGAGACGGCGAAGACTGGCATGGCGGCGATTTATCATTTCTGATGCCTGAGGATGGGGACGCTGCGTTTCACGGTGTCCTGTTGGGTGGCTTTCACAGAGCTATCGCCTTACCGAACGACTTCACTTCTTCAACCCTTCGTCACACTTTACAGATATTACTTTTCTCTGAGGGTTAAGGAAGATAAGAAAGCAGAGGATGTTTATACGGTCAATTTCATGATTTCCTGGAGAGGAACGAAGAAGGTTTAGGAGGGAGATGACTGATCTCAAGATTTGACGGATTAAGGGCAGACCGAGGGAAGGGTTTCTCAGGCAGTCGGAGGTGTTTATTTGGAGGAAGTTCATAGAAAACAAATACCTTAAGAATGCGATGGGATTGTTTTATCTTGATTGCATTAAACCCCTCAAAATATTCTGTGCTTGGAGTTTAACACTGTCTCAAAGGCTCATAAATCAAATCGATCCCTTTGAACACTAAATTGTTAAAAAGAAGGAGGGGGCTGTAACAGGCCTGCTTGCAAAGAATTATTATACTACTAACCCGCCTAAATAATGTCTACAATTTGTATGAAGAAAATGGTTTTGAGTGAAGCATAACACTTGTCTAATGTGATTAGGCATTTTTAAGAAAATGGAAGATTGTATTAGTTTTTGGTGAAGCACCACCAACCGCACAATCCCAGTGACTGACAACAGCACACATTGATTTCTCACTCACATCTAGTGAGAACCGTAAGTCTGTACCAACACCCCTGGGTTCAGCTGGCCTAGGCTCGAGGGGTGGGGGGGTGAGGAAATTTAACTCCAGGTTGCAGGGAAATGCCACAATCTGGGTCATGGTCTTCTTTGCAGCAGGGTCTTTTTTAGAAGGCAGAAGCTCAGGGGGCAAAGCCCAACTACGAAATCACATTTAAAATTTCAACTCCAAAACTGCGTATGTCCTATTCACCCGCCCCTGCGCCACTGGCCGGAGTCACGTGGCCGTGGCCAAGCCGGGGAGTAGGAAGCATGTTCCAGTCGTGGGGAGGTGTGGCACAGTCTTGGATTGGCGCGAAAGATTGTGAATAAGGAGTGCCAAGACTTCACATCAATAACCCAAACTCTCAAAGGACAAGAAATCGATTTCACAGACAAAACAGGGCAGAGAAAGCGAGAGGGCCCCAGCCTCGTGGGGCAGCGGCGAGCGAGCCACATCTAGGTTTGTAAGTTCCAGGGAAGACGCTCCCCAGGGGGTGCTGGACTGACTGAGGCACTCTCAGAGGGAGGATGTAGCAGCTCCTGACACAGGTCTTTGCCCCACACCTGCGGAGCTTGTGGTAAAGAGTAACTTGCAGAATCAGAATCATGATGAGCGTTTGCCGATCACGTGTTAGGACCCAGGGCTGCTCCGTGAGCGCCCAGCTGCCCGATGCTTGCTCCACCTGGGCTTCAGCGAGGCCGCCTCGGCCAAGGAGCCTCGCCTCCTTCCTGAGCCCTTTTCATGGGCAGCCATTCCGGTTCTCCAGAGGAATACCAAACCTTCACGTCAATAACCAAAACGCTAAACTCTAAAAGGACAAACTCCAAGAGGACAAGAAATCCATTCCACAAATAAAACAGGGCAGAGAAAACAAGCAGGCGCCAGAAAATTTCTTGCTCATTGCTGTTTTTCAGCATTTAACTACACTGACTCTGCCGCTACTCATAGAGTGCGCTCATGGGAGACGACAGCTTTTTAATATTTTTACTCTTGATTGTCTTTTAAATGGGAGGTATCCACCTGTAAGTTGTAAGTGGCTGCATCCATCTGCTGACCGTTATCTCCCCAGCACCCAGGAGAGTTGCCCGGTGGATATCTGTGGAAGCATGTTGCATGTTCGAAACAGAAGCATGTCTAGGATGACAGAGAGACTGAGGGTCAGGGATCTCATAGCCACAACCTACAAGGGAAGATAGCTGGTGTTAGAGGGTTGGTTGTATCCTTTCGGTAGAAAGAGAGAGATTATGAGTGAATCTTGAGACATGCAGAATAGAGAAATGGTGGAAGCTTGGGTTTGCTAAGGTTGAGGTGCCCATGGGAGGACCCTGGGTGACATTACATCAAGTCAAACTTTCATGCTCTTTCCACAACTAGACTTGGACAATTATCAGGGAGTGGAGATGTTTTCTTCAAAACCTTAGTCAGGCTAATCAAGAACACAGTCCCACCCTGTCCTCTCCATCAGCTGCCAAATCATCAGCTCAGTCAAAAAGTATGTAAATCAGGTGCACTATTTCCAGGCTTCCTGCAGTCCCCTTGTTTTTTTCTGTCCTGTAAATCCTGTTTTGTCATTTTTCCTAGACAGTCTACCAGTGGATTCCCTCATATATAAGTTATTTGCTCATAATTTGCCTAAGCAGCCTGCAGACCACTCACTGCGTGTCTCTGAACTCTTCTTGAGCTGGCAGAGAAGGGCAAGCTGTTATTATTTCTGAGACTGAGCATGCGGCCACGGGTGGGTGGGGGGCCAGGAGGAGAGGCTCCCGAGTTAGGCCTCGGCAGATGGCGAATGTCTTCGGCGGTTAGGTTAGGGAATTTGGAATCCATCTTATAATCTGTGTGGAAAAAATGGAAGCATTTTATAAAAGCAGAATTATGCCGAGAATTGTACTTTATCCGAATTCATCAACTAATTAGTTAATTCGGAATCTTTTTGCCACTAGCTCACACGCAGCCAGTACGTGTGCTAAGCGGTGATGCTGCACAGTGAGAACCAGACCCACAAGGTGCCGTCCAGAGGCTGGCAGCTGGCGTGGGATGGACGACCGGACGGCACACGTGAGCCACCAAATGTCTTGTATCAACTGTGCCAGTAAGCCTTGCCAAGGAAAAATACGCTCGTGTTTGCTAAATAGATGAGGTGGAATTGAGATCAGGAACAAGACGGCTGAGGACATTTTTGACCTAATGGCACAGAAATGCCAAGTCGACAGGCTTTAAAGTAAGGAGGTTTATGATCGCACCCACATGATTCAGAAGCAGGGCGGCTCCAGGGCTGTCAATCCCGCTGCTTGCTGTAGGTGTGACTGAGGACTCAGATGACCTCCTTTTTCTTGACCCTCCTCCATACGGAGGCGTTTGTCCCAAAGCTTGTTCCCGGGTGGATTCAAGACGGCTATAACCTCTTCAAGTATCATGTCTCTACACTGCATCCAGAGAGCAGAAGAACGTCCTACTCTTTTCTCGCTCTTTAAGAGGGAGAAGTTTGCCAGGAGTCCCCTGGCAGACGCTTTCTCAGTTCCCACTTAGCCAGCATTCTGTCAATGTCCCCTCCGGCGCGAGCCATTGGTGAGTGTTAAGGAAACAGCCTGACTGGTGTCTGCGCTGGCTAATAGTGTAGTCATTAGTCACGTGTGATTGTTTAAATTTAAATTAAATGCAATTACATACAATTATAAATTCTGCACATGGCTGGCTCGAGCCACCATTCAAATGCTTTCCGGTCACACACGATGGCTCCGGTATTGAGCAGAGCCGATTACAGATCATCTTCACCGCGGCAGAAGGCCCCACGGGACCAGGCTGGGCTGGAGACATCGAGACGGACAGGCAAGGCCGAGACTCCCCTGCAGCACATGACCTTCCACCTGGAAAAAATCAGGGCTCTGTGGGCAGGTGACGCGGGCAGAAGAGGGGCATTGTGTGAGAAGCCCATCAGGCTGCCAGATGTCCCAAGCTGAGAGAGGACTCATGAGCTGACTTTCAGGGACTGAAGCTGTAGGTTTCAGGGGCTGATGACGCGAGGCAGAGTAGAGGAGCAGCTTTAGGAGGGGAAAGGGTTTCCGGCTCGGGCAACCTCAGGGACGCTGGTCCCCCTCACCGAGGAAGGAGGTGCCGAGAAGGAGTGTTCTGGGGAAATGGCCACGAATTTGCTTTGGTCGCCCTAGCTTCAGGATGCCCGCAGGAGAGGAAGGTGAGGTATCCAGCAGGGCCACCCAGGGGAGCAGTCCTTTGGGCTGTCAATAGTGCAGGGACTCGTTTGCGGGGATTCATAGCCATGGCTGGGTGGGTTCTACTCTCTACTGGAACCCAGGGCAGAACAAGGTGCGGTGCTGAAGAGGGTTGGCCTAACTGGGCCTCTTTCTGAGGTCAGTTGACCATAGGGAGAGCAAAGCTGAACGGCAACAGATTCCTCCTCCTGACGGGAGCCCGAGTGGAGTGCTGAAGAGATAGAAATGGTGTTCACCATTACAGGGTTGAAGTCGCACTCACTGCAATAGCCTGATGGACATTTGGCTATGACAGCTGACTATGACCCGTGTTTCTGTACGTTTGTTTTGAACTAATGTATATGCCATCTTCAGTTTGTTGTGTGCTAGAATGGGGTCACTCGGGATAAAAAGGAATATTGATACATTTGATAAAGGGGTAGCTGGCCGGTGACATCCGATTCACGTTTCTCCAATTTGCCATCGAAATTGTTGTAAAAGGCAAGGGTAGGGTGTGGTGTCATGAAACACTAGGAATTTGGACCTTCAGTTATAAGGAAACATGCAACTACAAAACACTGCTCAAAGAAACCCAAACTAAAAAAATGTGGTACATATACACGACGGAATAAAGAACAAAATCATGAATTTCGCAACAACCTGGATGGAACTAGAGTCTATAATACTGAGTGACCTCTCACAGAAACAAAGATCCGAGTATCACATGTTCTCACTCATATAATGGACCTTGAACATCCAATGTAATACCATAAGAAAATGACTGATGGTACTGGGAAACTATGGGGGAGGAGGGGGATGGGATTAACAGTAGCAAATATCTGTCTGGGGATGGGGAAACACCTCTTATCAACAGGGTGCCTGAATGAAATGTAATTGTACACCTAAGCCTTAACTGTACCCCACAAAACCACAATAAAAAATATTGATTATAAAAAAAAAGAAACCCAAACAAACACATGGAAAAGAAATTCCACACTCGTAGACAGGAAGAGTCAACGTTGTAAAGATGCCCATCCTACCAAAGGCAATCTACAGATTTAATGCAATACTCATTAAATTGCCAATATCTTTCTTCTCAGACCTGGAAATGGCAATACAGAAATTCATATGGAAACATAAACGACCATGAATAGCCAAAACAATCTTTAGCAAAAGAAACAAAGTGGGAGTTATCACAATTACAGACTTTAAGCTTTACTGTAAGGCTACAATAATCAAAACAGCCTAGCATTGGTACAAGAAGAAGCATATGAACCAATGGAACAGGATAGAGATTTCAGAAGCAAAACTTCAATTTTTCAACCGACTCATTTTCAACAAAGCCTCCACCAACAACTACTGAGGAGAGGAGAACCTATTCAGTAAATGGTGCTGGGAAAACTGGCTGACCAGTTGCAAAAGATGGAGACAGAACCCCTACCTATCACCATACACAAAAACCAACTCTAAATGGATCAAAGACCTAAACGTAAAACCTCAAACTTTAAGAATCTTAGAAAAAAGCAGAAGAAACCTTTACAGAAATTGGATTAGGCAACCAATTTCTGATCAAAACCCTAGATGTCCATGCCATAAGAGATAAGATAGACAAGTGGGACCTCATCAAACTGACAAGCTTCTGCAAAGCAAAGGAAACCATCAAGAGAGCAAGGAGACAGCCCACAGAATGGGAAAAAATATTTTCCAACTGTGTGTATAACACTGGCCTAACATCCAGGATCTACAAGGAACTCAAAGTGCTGAAAGGAAAAAAAACAAACAGCCCCATTAAAAAGTGGGCAAGAGACACGAACAGACACTTCTCAAAAGAAGACATACAAGCAGGCAACAGACACGTGGAAAAGTGCTCAGCCTCACTCACCATCAGAGAAATGCAAATCAAAGCCACACTGAGATTCCAGCTAACCCTGGAAAAAATGACTATCATTAATAAAACAAACAACAGATGTTGATAAGGATGCAGAGAAAGGGGAAAGCCTCTCCACTGCTGGTGGGAAGGCAAACGAGTGCAACCAGTATGGAAAGCAGTGTGGCAATTTCTGAAAGAGCGAGAAATTGACCTTCCTTATGACCCAGCAATTCCCCTACTGATAATATACCTAGAGGAACTTAAATCATTCTACAAACAGATACCTACACACAAATGTTTATTGCAACTCCATTCTCAATTGCAACTACATAGAACCAACCATGCTGCCCATCGAAACTGGACTGGATTTAAAAAATGTGGTACATAGACATGATGAAATATGACGTAACCATAAAGAAGGACAAACATGGACTTCACAGCAACTTTCATGGATTTAGAGTCTGTAATACTCAGTGATCTATCACAGAAACAAAAAACTGAGTACTCCATGTTCTCACTTGTAAGCCGACCCTGAACACTTGCCACAATATCATAAGAAAGGGATTGGCAGTCGTGGGGTACTGTCGGGGTGGGAGGTTGGGGACACAGCATCAAAGGGTACCTGAACTCAAATCAGGCAAAGTGGGGACCGAAGGGAGGCCTAATTTTTACCTGTATGATGTCCGCTTGTATACCTAATCCCGAATTGTACGCCATATCTTAATAAATAAATAAATAAATAAATAAGGGAGAGGAAGGGGAGCTCTCTGTTGGCCCTTGACATGTATCTAGCATACAGTGAGCAGAGAAGGCCCGTGGGAGCAACAGGGGACATGTCCTCTCCTCTCAGTTTCTCAGTGCTCCTCACACAGTGCACGGGACATTGAGAAAGCTAGGTGCGTATCCTTCCCTGTGGCCCATCTTAAATTTCTTTGTAAATCACTCACTATTATCTAATACACTTCCCCGCACAACGTGTGTGTGCACACATGTGCCAGGAATTGATGGAGATGTGTGTGTGTGAGTGAGTGCATGTGTATGTGCAATGTGCATATGCAATGCATTACACGATATGTGTGTATGCATATGCACATTTATATTCATACACACATAAGTGGATAATTGATTTGTTGATTGTCTGTCTCTCCCATGAGCATATAAGCTGTATGACTGCAGGAACCTTGTTTATAATTACATTGCAAAGTAAAAGAAGACGAGGAAGTATTTCCTAAATAGGTGCAGGAAGTCGTTAACATTTATCTTCAACTTGTTTTTCTCTTCAGGTCCTCTAGTAATTTGCATAAGAAAAGACACATTATTTCCAGATCACTTCTACAAGTACATAATGTGGCTTTAATGTGTCACTCATGGTGGGAAGACCCAGAACTGTGAGGGGGCAGTTTGTGTGACAAGTTGACAAAAACTGACGTAGTGTCCTGAGAAAACCCATCTCTGTAGGCTAGGTGCTAAAATGCTTGTCTCAGTCCATTTGCATTGCTATAAAGAAATACCTGAGGATGGATCATTTAAAAAGAAGAGAGGCTTACTTGGGCCCCGGTTCTGCAGGCTGTACGAGGAACATGACTCTGGCATTTGCTTTCAGTGAGGCCTCAGGAAGGTTCTGCTCATGGTGCACAGTGAAGGGAAGTCGGCGTGCACAGATTGCATGGTGAGAGAGGAAGCAAGGGGCCACGTGTCAGGCTCTTTTTAACCACCAGTTCTTGAAGGAACTCTTGTGGGAGCTGACAGGGCGAGGCTCACTCATTACCAGGAGGACAGCACCAAGCCATTCACGGGGGAACTGGGACCTGTGACCAGACCCCACGAGACCCCACTTTCAACACTGGCGATCAGATTTCAGCACAAGAGTTGGTGGGGCTAAACACATCATGGCCAAACCTCAGCGACTTATCCTATAAAGGACTTGGAGCAGAAGCGGAAGGGATTTTCTGGGAATTGCTGGGAATTGTGGGAAGTAACAGGTTCCCCTCTGCTTCTTAACAAAAGGCAAGTGCTTGATAATCTTTCCAGATGCTAATTTCTTTTTATTTTTATTTCGTTAGTGATGGAAGATAGCATGCCTCTAAGAAAAATAGTTTTATTAGCTTTTTTTTTTTTCAGTTGGAGTCTCACTCTGACGCCCAGACTGGAGTGCAGTGGCCGCTCCTGGCCACCGCAGCCTCGACCTGCTGGGATCCGGCTATCCTTCCGCCTCAGCCTTCCAAGTAGCTGGAACTACAGGCGTGCGCTACCAAGCCCCGCTACTTTTTTGATTTATTGTAGAGATGAGGTCTCGCCACGTTGCCCAGGTGGGTCTTGAACCCACGGGCTCAGAAAATCCACTCACCTCAGCCTCCCAAGGCGCGGGATTAAAGGCTGAGCCACCGAGCCTGGCTTTTATTAGCTTTTTACTTTATTCATGGAGTTAATTTTAGATACAAAAAAGTTCAAGAAAAATTTAGCTCTCTAAAGCGAATTCAAGAGACGAGCAAATACAATTTCGCTTCAGGAAACAGCACCAAACAAATGCGTTCTACTCATCATACAGCCCTTGAGTGCAAGCGAGAGACCACAGAAATATAGCCAGGAGGAGAACCACGCTGTGTCTGCATGTGAACGCCAAGTGTTTACAGGGATGTTAGTGAACAATCGTGGATGGAGAGAGAGAACGAAGGTAGAAGATGGACTGATGCAGACTTTTGCTGAGTTTGCTGAAAACAAAACAAAGCCGTCCAGCCTCCAAAGTCATCCAATTGTTAGTAAGGGCTGTGCACTCACATCCTCTTGAGAATTAATTAGGTTGACAGTTTAAAACACGCAATATTTTGCTTCATTTCAATTGAATGTGGGTTTATTGTTGCCTTTTGGCTTCTTGCTCTCTGTCTGTTCATTGTTCTAGGAAGAAATGATAAGAAGTTTAAAGCAAGGACTTTAAATCAAGCACAGGACTCAACTTATTAACTTATTGACAAAATAATTTTAGACAGTCATGTTTATCCAACTTATTAATTTATTAAAAATAATTTTAGGCAGGCTTGTTTAGGAGTGTGTGTGGGAAGCATAACTGAAGATGAATATCTTTCAAAAGTGCATATGAAAAGATATTGATGGTATTACGGTAAAATGGTTTAAAAAAGCAAGATGTTTATGGGTTTGAGGGGTTTGTGTGGCTAATGATACAGAAGCTGTGGATTGACTTAGATGCCTTTGCAGACATTTTATGAGGATGATAACTCAGAGAAGAGATTAGGTTAGGTATCTGTTGTATAAAAAGTATGAAACCAATGTTTTAGTACACTCAGACCAGTATTATGTGTAGGTAGTTCTTTACCTGCATATGAAAACCATCTATATCTATGTAAAAGGTAGATAGTTTTCTACTTGGGGATATAATTTAAAAAGGATGCTTGGAAGACAGAAGGGGGTATATTCCAGAAGAGCAGACATGAACATTTTTCCATTTCAAAAGTTAACTAAATAAAAGGCTTGAATCAGTTACATAAATCAATGTGATAAAATTTGAAAAGTAAGTTCTTCAGTTTTTGAATCTGAAAGTAAGAACCCCAATTTTTATTGGATACTGAGGGGAAAAGGACCCAAGGGAACCCTCCTTGTGAGCTACAGTGAGATGTGAGCATGGGAGATCCAGTGGCAGTTTCAGCGAGGGCGTGGCAGGTGCGTGGATGGTGAGAAATTGTCCACATAAGTTAGGGAAAAAACAACTTTTTTCCTAGAAATCAAAGGAAAGTGGTGATAATTTTCCTTGCCTCCAATAAAATTAACCATGGGAAAATTAGAATAGATGACAGTTTCCATGAAGGCTAGCTCTTGGTGACCTTTCAGAAAAGGGGATATAATGTTTCATTTCCAGAAAGCTATGGTACTTAAAAACTGACCCTAGTTTTCTGGATTTTTTTTCAGCTAAAAGTATTTGTGTGTTTCACAGGAAACATTCTGGCTTTGGCTGACAGGCATGTGTTTGGGAGTGGTGTGGGTGCGCACCGTCGTACCTGTGTTTTTTGTGCGTTGCACACAGGTGTGGACCTGCAGCTGGCCTTTCAACCCTTCTGAATTCTGGGGACGCCCCCATGTCCCTCCCTGCCTCTGCTGTCAGCCTGCAGTCCTCACTCTCACTGATCCACGAGCAAACACAAAGTCACAGCCATGCTTTTCACAACATGTGTCTGTTCAGGTCCCTCCCTGCACATGTCAAGACGACGCGCGTGAGCATATGTGAGTTATTTATCATCAAACAGATTTCGTAGTAACAGGTGCAAGCGGCAGACCCAAATGTACGAAAAAGACTCCTTTTCCTTTCCTCCTCGAAGACAGTGGCTAGAAGTGATCGGATAATGGCTGGAATCCTAGACCACTGAAAGCTTCCAGCAGATGTAGCTCTTGAAGCTTTTATTAAACACTGCAAAGGCATTGTGCAATCATTGCAGGCGGATGGGTCAGATGACGGAGGGATATCAATAACCCCCTGAGCCTGTCTAAGAACAATGGGACATGCGGACACGAGAGGCCCGCAGAGGGACTCTCATCCAGCTACCGCATTCACTCGGCCCAGAAAAGAGCCTGCCTGAGCTCAGGGGCTGTTGCTATGGAAACCAGGTGTGGTGACCACAAGCCCAGGACTCTGATTCCAGCCCCAGCCACCTTCCTGCCTACAGTCAGCAGAGACGTCAGGCCTCTGATCTCCTCCGGAGTATTTCCTGGGGTGTGACTTTCCCTACCCTGTATTCATGTTTATTCCTCTCCCTCCTCCTCTCCTAATTTGTGAAATGCTCTTTGTGCCTGTATAAAGAAAAAAACCAAACAAAACCGTGAAGTGCTCTCTGAGGAATGATTCGAGAAGACTGCCATCAGGCACGGAATTCTGTGCTGTGCCTGTCGCACCTGCAGTGCGACAGCATCTTCTCCTGGCCGCGTCCCCATGATCACCTGACACCGAATTAAAAACCGGCAGCTTTGAAGAGGGCCGTGCCCGTCCTCCTGGCCTTGGCCCTGGGGGCTGGCAGGGGAGGCGAATCAGCTCTGAACCTGGCCGCTCTGCTGTGCCGTGTCACTCGCTCAGACCGTGCATGACAAATCCTCAAATGCGCTTGGTGACATTTAGAGAGCACGGCGGACCCTGCCAATATGCCAAGCAATCAGAGTGTGCATGACAAATTATGAAACACATACTGTGAAAATTATGGACTCTGTCACGGTGCCAATCTGCTGCTGAAAGCCTACTGCTGCTCGGAGTGATGTTGGCACAAATTTGTTGCTAAATTCAGTCGTATTTCTAATTCGGTAATGGATTGATTCTACTGGCGAGTTGCCTCACCTGCCACCTAAGCACCAGAGAAGCCAACTCCTCTCCCGCCACCCTTTCCCGTGATGGCTCTTCTCTGCCTCTCTAGACCACACAGGGTGGACACATGGCCCCTAAATCCCGACCTCCTGAGAGATGCCTTGACGGCATGCCTGTGTACCGTAAGAGCTGTTTCACTACGCAGGAAGGCACTGAGGTGTGATATTCCGATCTCCACAAGTCGACGCGGCCCTCACCCCAGACACCCGCCTGCTGGGCAGGACAGCAGGGCACACGGCCGGGGGAAGGACAGCCGTGACCCTCTCCGCGGGCAGAGTGGGCAGGGCTGAACCCAACCAAGTCAGTGCTGGACACCCGGTGAATCGTCCCGTCAAGTCATTCAACCAAAGGTCCGGGGAGAGTGACCTCACCAGAGCAATATCACAGCAGCACAACATTCCAGCAACCCCAAGGGATAAGAATATGGACGCCAGGTATGCAGAAAGCCATGTTCGAGGACTCCCCCCTCAGGCAGGCAGAGGTCGAAGTGGGTGCAGTCACTGGCCGCAGGAATGTGCACTTTCTGGAGAGTATCTCACCAATTCGTATGCAAGCCATGTGGCAATAATATGGACCTACTGGAAGTATGAAGTAATTAGTGTGACATTAAGATTATATTTACAAAAGTCTTGTAGAAAGTGGTAAAAATATGTTTCTGCATGTATCAGAAAAATAATTGCAGCTTATATAACTGCGGTTTATAATTGCCGCTTTAATTTTATTTCCTTAACTTTTCTTAGATTAGGCTACATTTTATTGGTAAGAAGCATGGACTTCTGCACACAGATATCATGGTGGTTTCATTTCTAGATGCCATATTTTTGTAGTTATCTTTGCTAGGATAGGCTTCAAATCATGTTGAACATTAGCTAGGTTAAAGTAATGATCATGACATGTATTCTTATCACCTCAAAAAAAGGAATAGTGACCCTCACACAAACTTGTTTGTATCAGATTTGTTACAGTTTTAAATGTGTCTCTTGTTTGGTTTTTATTTTCTTTCATCCAGATCATCAAGTGTACCTAGTTGTTGGGCTTGTTTATGGAATCCACCTACAGTTTGGAATTATATTATTCTGTGTGGATTATTTCTAAAAAAATCGAGGTCAAAATTCTGTTTCTCTCCATTGAATTAAAGTTTGTGTGGCACTTTTCCCACAGAAAACATGGGCACTCGAGGGCATGTTAGTGTTTGAGCTAATTTTTGTACCAAAGGAGGGTCTAGGAGAGATTTGGTAACACTCGGTGATCCTGGACCTGGCGCCTCCGCCATCTGGCTGGAGCTCATCGTAAGTGACAAGAAAGAATCAGAAAGGAGGCTGGAAGGGGCTGCCTCTCCGGGGTGCTCCCTGCATGGTGCCCGCAGAGGCGCTGGCTTTTGGCTTCTGTCAGCACCAGACGCCTCGAGACGGAAGCCAACGTGTGCCCTCTGACTCGGTGCCCCTCTCCTTCGACGAGAAGAGAAGTTGACAAGGCAGGCACCACCTAGGCCCTCCCAAACTTCAGGCCTGTCCAAGCTGTCAAGACGAATGATGGGCAGCAGCAACGCTCCCTGCAGTGGCGTCCAAGAGAAGCGAGCTGGGGCGAGATCTGGGAATCAGCACAGACCTCACCTCTAGGAAATCGTGGCAGAAGTAGTGGAGTGGTTGTGTTCGGTCATCTGAGCCTTAATGAGAGGTTTTTTGGTTGTTGTTTTTTTGGCCAAAAGCGAGTGCGGCAGGCTGGCCGGTGCCAAATGAAAAGGCGGCAGTCCCCATCCGTGTCTCTGATTATGGAGCAGCAGGAGAGATCACCAGGGTAGCCACATGTCCTGCTTTGGGGCATATGTCAGGTTCAGTGCTGTGAGCAGATCCAAGCCTTGCCAAGGACGCCAAGCGCTCCTTCCTGCGACTTCTCCAACAAGGAGGTGCTGGCTCGCGCTGCTGGCTGTTTTGCCGAGAGCCGCGGTGGCGCGGGACACAGATGGTGTGGAGAGTCTGACATTGCATATTATTTACCAATCAGAAAATGACTCAGTTATTTTATGCACACAATTATAAAGGGCCACCTGTACCAGCGGGTGCTGCCTGCTTATGGCAACAGCAGGAAGAGGGCATGGTTCCATTAAAAGACAAACGATTTCACTCTTTGTTATTTTTTAATAGTTCTGACACCAGCTTTATTTGTATTCAGCTTGTGAATATTTAATAGCATCTCTCCTCCTGTTAGAGCCCTGTGCCATTTGTGGTGACAGGTTTCAGTACAAGGTGACTGGCTTGGGATTGCATTCTCTAGACGCAGGTCTTGGAATATCAAAACTCTACCTTGTAAGGCGACCTCCACGTCAAACCCCACACATGCCAAGCAAGACCAGTCCAGCGCATTATTCAGGGTGCACTTTGGACAGTTGAGAGATGCCCCGATGATGTGAAGACTCAATGACCACGCTAAATCGTATATCGCATGAAAATTAAGGGACCAGCATTTCTGGGTCGCTTGTGGTAGAGACTCTTTATAGCTCCTGACTTAGGTAATCTTCTCAGTGAACTCTCTGAGGCAGGCAGTAATATTCTTCTGGACAGACTCTGTAAATTCTCTGAGAGCTGGAGAATTTAAATAAGCCTCCGGGTTCACACAGCCAGTATGTAGTAGAGAGAGGACTCAAACCCAGTATGTGGTTCTAAATCCTGTTCTGTTTTCACAAAGGCTGATTGTGTGCATTCCCCAAAGGGCTGTCGTCTTCTGAGCTTTCATCAGGCCGCTGGATTGATTTTTGTGTTTTTCCAGATGAAAACGTATTTAAACCATTACCATATCTGCTCCTTATAAAAAACTAACTGCAGAGATATATGTCAAAAGTGAAAACACCCTTGTGGTGTTGTCCACCCTTCCCCACAAGCCCGCCTCTGCCTCTGAGAGATGGCTGCAGTTAAGGCTGAAAAAATATACATATTTCAATCTTTGAAACATGTATCATAAGTATGTACATGCATGTTCATGAGTATGCACATGTATGTTCATGAATGGGGTCATGAAACACATGCCGTTTCAAAAGGATTCATAATTTTGTGTATATAGATCTGGGTCCACCTTGTCCCTTTTCTTTTTTGTAACACTCTGGAGTATTTCTTGTTAGCAATAGAAGATCACTGCATTGTATTTAGCCAAGTCCTGTTTGATGAATGCACGGATGGTTTAAATTTTATTGTTATTTTATACCACCCTCAATGAGTGTCTCTCTACATATTATTCTATCATTTGCTATACATTCTTGCAAGAGAAATTGATTCGTTGACATGCTTACTTAAAATTTTGAAATAAGAGCTAACATAGTCTTCACAAATTTGTATCTTATACACTTCTACCAGTAATTGAAGGAAATCACTTTTCAATCTTTGACAATCTGATAGTGTCACTGTTTTTTTAAATATACATTTTTATAAACAATAAGGTGGAGCATTTTTTCATATTTGTATTGGTCATTTGTAGCCATCTTGATGAATTCTTCCAATTTTTTTGGTCACTTGAAATTTGGCAGCTTATTTTTTTCTTATTGATTTGTAAGAGTGTTTTGCTGCCTAATATATTGTTCTATATAAATTAAATATTTACTGCATATAGCCACTAATGTTATGAATGCAGTCCTAATTTGTCATTTTTTTGGTACTAGTTTTTTTTTTAATTTGAAAGGTAAATCACATATTTTATAAAGCATTTTCAGTTGTAGAAAGTGGAAATAAGCTCTAAAACAAAGGAGAAAAACTTTTATCCAAATCTCTGCCCACTCCCACATCCTGGCAGTATTCATAGTTTCTTATATATGCCTTTAAAAAACAGCATTATTGAGGCACGACTGACATACAATGAACTGCATCTATGGAAAGCGTTTTGCCGTCTCCGCACTGGGGCAGTGCCCTGTCCTTCACCCCACAGGGACCTTCTGCTCTGTCTTCACGATCTGCTGTCTTCCTGGCTGATCTGCTTTCCACCACCCTGGGGTAGTTTGCGCTTTCTGTGTTCACACTGAAGTAAAATCGTGCAGTGTATACTCTGATTTTTTTGTCTGTCTTCTCAACACAATCATTCTGAGATTCAGCAAGATTTTTGCACAAATCGGTGTTCATTCTTTGTTCTTGCTGAGTAGTATTCCATTGCACGGCTATACCACGGTTTCTCTTGCTGTTAGACATTTGAATTATTTCCACTTTTGGATATTGAAAATAACATTGATAGGAACAAAAGAAAAACTTTTTTTTTTTTGGTTTTGTTTTATAATATTCTCCATAGGGAGGAAACTTCTCCCATTTCTGATACTGGTAATTCATGTTTTCTGTCTTTCTTTTCCTGAATAGAAGATTGTAAATTTTATTAATAATCTCAAAGAATCAGCTTTTCATTTCATTGATTTTCTCTATTTGCTTTAGTTTTGTGTGTCTTGGATTCTCATGGGAATCTTTAATGTTTCCTTTTTCTTGTTAACTTTGAACTTGCTCTTCAAATAATTTCTTTTAAAGGTGAAAGCTAAAGTTGCTGATTTAGGTTTTCATTTTTAATGTAAGTTTTTGTGCTATAAACTCCTCCTAACCACTGTTTTGGTAGCATCCACAAACTCAGATAAGTTGAGTTTTCATTTTCGTTCAGTTCCAAGTACTTTTTACTTTCCTTTTTGTTTTCTTTTTTGATGCACGGGTTATGCAGAAGTGCTATTTAATTTTCAAATATTTGGGGATTTTCCAGAGATCTTTTTTTGATCTTTTATTTAACCCAATTGTGATAAGATAATGTAACTTGTATTATTTCCATTGTATTACATTTATTAATGCCCTATTTCTGGCCCAGGGTATTGTTTATATTGGTAAATGTTCTGCGTACACTTGAAACAAGGTGTTTTCTGCCTTTGTAGGGTTGAGTGTTCTACAAATGTTGGTTTGACCAAGTTGATTGACAGTGGTATTGTCTTTTTTGTCCTTACCAATTTCCTATCTACTTGTTCTACCAATTCTTGAGAGTGGTATTGAAATCTCTGATTGTAATTGTGGATTTGTCTTTTTCTCCTTGAAGTTTTATCAGCTTTTGCTTCATGTACTTTGAAGCTCTGTCACTAGGTACATCAACATTTAGGATTGATATGTACTTTTAATGAATTGACCCATTCTTAGGAAAGTACCTTTTTTATCGCTGGTAATATTCTTAGTTTTAAAATGTTCTTTGATTGATAGCCATATAACATCTGTACACTAATTTTTTCATCCTTTTAATATATTTTTGTCTTTATATTTAAAGTGCATGCTGTTGGGTCTTGCTTTTCTATACAATCAGACAATGTCTGCTTTAAATTGGGGTGTTTAGACCATTTACATTTAATGAAATTTTTGACATGGTTGTTTTCAAGTCTATTATTTACTCTTTGTTTTCTATTTGTTTCATTTTTTTGTTGTCTTTTTCCTCTTTTTCTGACTTATTGTGTGTGTGTGTGTGTGTGTGTGTGTGTGTGTGTTTCACTTCAATTTATCTCCTTTGTTGACTTATTAGTTGTAACTTTTCATTTGGTTTTTTTCAGTGGCTGTTGCTGGGTTTTGATATATACCTTCAACTTCTCATAGTCTCCCTTCAAGTATTGTATATCATTTCACATATAGTTTAAGAATCTTACAACGCCGTCTTTCTATTTATCTCCTTTCCACCTCTGTCCCATTGTTTAAAACACTTTACTTCTATATGTGCTATAATCTTCACATTACCTTATATTTTGCTTATAGTCAGTTATCATCTAAAGGTATTTAAATGATGAGAAAAACATGCAGATGCTTATCACACGATTGTCATTTCATAATTATTTGGGCCTTTGTGTAGATTTGTATTTTCATCTGTGATAGTTTTCCTTCTACGAAGGATTCTCTTCAACATTTCTTGTAGTAATTATCTGCTGGAAATGAACAGCTCCAGCTAAAATCACCTTTATTTAGCCTTTGTTCTTGAAAGATACTTTTCCTAAGACTGGAATTCTAGACTGATGGCACTTTTTGTCGGTTCTTTAAAGTTTTTCCCACGCCCTCTCGCTTGCAGCCTTTCCCTCGGGAAACCTGCTAGCATCCTCATCTTTGTTCCTGTGTGTACAATGAGTCTTTTTATCTTACTGCTTTTATAATTTTCTCTTAATCACTGACTTTGAGCAATTTGATTATACTCTGCCTCATCGTATTTTGATGAGTTTCTTGTACTAGGGGTTTGTTGAGCTACTGGATCTTCTTAGTTTATAGTTTTCCTCAAATTTGGAAAAAAAAAATTGCTCCAAATATTATTTCTCCAAATATTTTGCTTTATTCTTCTCTCTCTTTTCTCTCAGGAGTTAAAATTATATGTGTATTAAGATACTTGAAGATGTCTCACAGGAGACTGAGGCACATTAAAAAAATTGTGTGTGTTTGTGTGTGTGTGTGTGTGTGTGTGTGTGTGTTTGTATATTTCCTATTGCTATGTTTTCATACTCTTTAATTTTAAGAATTTGTGCTGTTATTTCTATCTGGTATATTTTTCATATCAGACTTTGGAGTTTTCATCTCTAAAAATTTGGTATAATTTTTGTTCCTTTCCCCATGTCTCTGCCCAACTTTTAGAACATAAGAAATATGGTTACAATAACTTCTAGTTTCTCTGTCTCTTAATTCTTACCTGTGCGACAGTTCTGGCATGGTTTCCATTAACTGAGTATTCTTGTTACGAGTTGTGTTTCTTTGCTTCCTGTATGCCTGGCAATATTTGATTAGATGTCAGACATTGTGAATTTTAATTTGTTAGGTGCTATTTTTGTATTTATTTTTGGAGTTGGAGTCTTACTGTGTCGCCCAGACTGGAGTGCAGTGGCTGCTCCCAGCCACCGCAGCCTCGACCTGCTGGGCTGGGCTCCGGCAATCCTTCCGCCTTAGCCTTCCGAGTAGCCGGAATTACAGGCATGCGCTACCACGCTGGCTGATTTTTTGATTTATTGTAGAGATGAGGTCTCGCTGCCCAGGCGGGTCTTGAACCCGTGGGTTCAGGCAATCCACTCACCTCAGCCTCCTAAAGGCACGGGATTAGAGGCTGAGCCACCGAGCCCGGCTATTTTTGTATTCTTATAAATCCATTTAGCTTGAGCTTTGTTCTGGAGTGCAGCTCAGTTTCTAGGAAAGATCTAGATTATTTTAAGTCTTGATTCGATGTTCTAAAGCAGTGCACAGTCTAGGGTTAATTATGCTCCACTTTCAAGGCAGGGCCTTCTTAAATACTCTACTTAGTGCCCCATGAATTATTTTTTTTTCTTAATTTTATGGGATAAGATTGTTTGGCATGAAAATATGTATGCTGGCATTATTATGGTCATGTTGATTCCAATCAGGGGTGCACCTAGCTCTCTGGGGAGAGGCGTCTTCTAGAGCCTGAGGGTAAGGCACAGCCCGTGAAGACCAAGATGAAGTGTCAGAGAATTATTCCAGTCTGTATAGCGGGAGCAGGCACTATTCCCAGCCCCATGTGGTCTCTAGTCATTCCCTTGAATGCTTTTGGGTTGTTCTGGCTCTGACTTTGAACAGCTTCTTCACATGTATACAGTGATAAATGCCCTGCTGAGATCTCAAAAATGACTGCAGGACTCCATGTACAGTCCTCTTCTATCCCATACTCTGTCTTGCAAATTTTAGTTGCCTTGGTCTCCCTAATGGGTTTGAAGCATAATCCCCAAACACAAGATCGCAAACACCATAATCCTGAATGTCAAAATCGCAAAACGTTAAAATTCCTAAAGCTCAAATTCCCTGAAATTTAAATCACTAACAATTTAAATCTCTCGTGTGTACAATTTCTAACATATAAAATCCCCCAAATCACAGTCACAGGCTAGTTGCATCATTTTAGGAGAAATCATTATCTTGCTAATGTATTTTTTTGGAAATTAAATATGGTTTAGGAGACATGTACATTTAATTTATTTAGATCAGCTTAAAGGTTCATTCAAAATATATAATTAGGCAATCATATGGACATATAGATATAAGATATTTTGGTCAAAAGGGACTTGATATAAATCTTGCATTGCTCCTGAATAACACTTGATTCTTGTCAAATATTTATAATGACTGTAAATTCTAAAGGCAGGTAAGATTAATTAATCTAAAATATGACCAATCACTGATACAGCCTGTGAATGTTCATGTTATTGTCTTCTCCAAATTTTCTTTTCTTTTCTTTTCTTTTTTGAGAAAACAGAATTTATTGAGAGGACAGAAAAGCTCCACAGTGGGAGGGAAACTGAGGGGGTTGCCCCAAATTTTCCATTTTTTCAAACCAGTAAGTTTTTTGGTAAGTCAAACCCACACCACACATGGGTTATTGTTGACTCTAGCCAAAGAGAGTCAAGATTCTGTCCCAAGTAATTCCTTTTTTTCTCCCAGAAATGGGCTTATAACCCAACTGGATAATGAGAAGCAGGAGATTCACTGGGGCTCTGAAAAAGGAACCCCCCCTTTTCCCTAAGAGCATAATAAAGGAGGCTTTTTAAAAAATTTTATGGAATAAGATTGTTTGGCATGAAACTATGTGTGCTGGCATATTATGGTCCTGTTGGTTCCAATCAGGGGTGCACCTAACTCTCTGGGGAGAGGCGTCTTCTAGAGCCTGAGGTAAGGCACAGCCCGTGAAGACCAAGATGAAGCGTCAGAGAGATCTGACCTGTGGCGACACTGTTGCTGGCCCCGAGCTCACAATCAAGGCTGTGCTACCTCTGAATGTCATTTTCTGGTCTCACGAAAATGACTTAATGATACAGGTGAAACAACCGCTTTCTCTTTCTTCACCAAATGTAGTCTTTTGCAATGTCTCCAAAAATGTGACACATACACGTTAACAATCAATTCAGAGGTGATTTTTTTTAGATTTTGTTTTGTTTGAATCTATCTTTCGGGTTCCATTTCCTGGTGGACTGCTTCAAAATTCTTCTACAGAAATGCATACTTGTCAATATAATTTAGTGTTTCTTTGAACTATTTGTTTAAGAGAATATAAGGATTATAACTGTAATTTCATCAGCTTATTTTGTGTGCTGCCTTTACAGACTACAGTGAGATAAGTAGTGCATTTCAGTGTTAGTAAAAATAGCAGCTTAAAATAATTTTCCAGCCTGTACTTACAAGAAACTATTTAACTGTCTTGCTCACCAGTGGAGTTTCTTGAATTGTTTATCATCATTTTCAACTTTGAAGGTTAACTATGAAGCAATAGCTGAAAGAATTATTTGCTTTTGTCTCAAGATTAAGGACACTTCTATTTGTAATAACTAATATGAAAATAAAGATCTTCCCAGCATCAAGGAACCATCTGATAACAAATGAAAAATAAACATTTGCCATATTTTGAAACTACTGAAAAAAAGAAACCATAAAGCCACAGGTGCAGTTAACCTTTCCATGTGGAAACTCTGCTTAGTCACAAACACATATTCATAGGACAGTAATTATGATTCAGGATGATGTCTCAGAAAAGGAAACAAAAAACCCCTGGATGAAAATTATAGATTTAGTATAGATTCCACTTTTTTCCTTGAGCAAACACATCTTTTACTGATCTACACTACACCTGCGGCTATACACGCTTCAAATTGGTCAGGCACCTCTTACATTTATCAACAACCATTTGGTAAAGCAATCTTAAGTTAAAAAAATTACAACAGCATGTTCTCTGAAGAAAATGTAGGTGAATTTTGCTTGGGTTGTGATTTAAATACAAGGTGTTATGATGAGTCGGGAAGATTAAAGTCAGTTTCTTAGTGGACACAATCCCCTTCAACAGAATGGTTGGATCAGGTGCTCACCGTGGCCCTGAGTGGACATTGTGCTCCTCCTGCTTTCGGGTCCTCAGAAAGGTCCTCATGCTAGCAATTTGAACACGGGAATAATATCATTTACGCTTGTGAAATTCTTGTACTCTCTCTTAAGCAGAATGGATACCTTAACAAAGCAGGTCAAAAGAGTATTATTTTTTCAAATTAACATATGCGAAACTAATACTGTCGATGTGCAGTTCTATAAATTCTGGTACATGTGTGGATCTGCGTACTCACCACCACAGCTGGGTACAGATACTTCCTTTCCTCTCGAGGCCCTCTACACCATGCCTTTGGAGTTCACCTTCTTCCCGTCTAGCCTACAACTACCACCGACCTATTCAGCACCGCTGTTGCGTAGGCTATGGAAAATGCCATGAATGGAAACATACAGGCATCATTTATTTCTGCCCTATCTTTATGCTTTCTTTTTTTTTTCTGTTTGCTTTGGGCGTATCGTCTCCTTTTTCTATTTTCTTGCAGTGAAGCTGAGGTTATTAATTTGAGACATTTCTTCTTTTCTAACATAAGCGCATAATTATGCATTTTCCTACAAGCACTGCTTTAGCTGCATACTACAAGTGCAGATAGGTTGCATTTTCAGGTTTTTAAAAAATTGCAGTTCAAAATATTTCCTAATTTCCATGGAGACTCCTTCTTTGACCAATGGGTTATTTAATTGTGCTTTTCCAGCTTTCTAATATTTTTCATCATTTGTTATTGATTTTAAGCTAATACCATTATGTTTTAAGCACATGCTTTGTCTGATGCCAGTTCTTTGACATTGAAAAGGCTCATTTTGTGACCGAGGACATGCTCTATCATGGTGCAAACCCTATGTCTGCTGAAAAGCAACATGTATTTTCTGTGCATCAAGCTGGCACCGGAGGGTGTCCATCCAGCACTCTGGGCCGAAGCCCACTTCTGGTTTCTTTGCTGCCTTGAGTCCAAGCTGGAAGTCACCGAAGGGGAGAAAAGAGGTTGGGCTTTGATTCTGGCCTCCTGCAATTTGCCTGCTGCTGTCTACTTCCCAAGCCCTCAAAGGGAATGTTGCTCCCCGTGTCCCCTCCTGCTGTCACTGCTGCAGGCTGTGGGAGAGGGCTGCAGGATGTGCTTGCCCAGTTCACCCAGTGAGACACAGACTCACTAGAGAAGAATGTTGCTGAGCTAACTGCCGTTGTCACCTCTTTCAAAATCACACGTGCTTCATCTTAGGCAAAATCCTTGGTTTGTAGACAATGGTCTTTTATTCACTCACAAGTATTCGTTGAGCACCTACTATGTCCTGGCACGGTTTCGGTATCAAGGATATATCCATGAATGAACAGAGGCAGAGCCTGGCCTGCACGGAGCCTGTGTTCTAGAGGGAGGAGGTAGAGAACCTACAACTAAACTATGTAGGGTGTCAGATGGCGGTAGGTGCAGCGGGGAAAGACCAGGTGAGGGCAGGCCGTAAAGTGCTGGGAAGAGACTCTGCGATTTCCACAGGGAGGATGGGGGAAGGTGTTTCCAGGAGAGAGAGATCCAAAGAAGTGAGGAAAGAGACCGGTCCTGGATTGTGCACGTGGTGGCCGCCATCTTAGGAAACTGCATCGGGAGCACATGAAGTTGAGGAGGGTTATGTGTGCGGGAGCACAAGAGGGGACTTATTGATTTAAAGCTGTTTATTCTGACACGTGTCACTTTCACAGTCCTCTCTGTTTGATGCAACACACCCGTCGAGGTGCTTTCTTTCCCACTGCTCAAAACAGCTTCAGACGCGTCCGTTTTGATGCCACTTAGTGCTTCTGCTGTTTTCTGCTTCCCCCCTTCTGCCTTGGCAAAACGTTTCCCTTTGAGGACTTTTTCAGTCGGGGAAACAAACAAGCAAAAAAGTCGATCAAGGCAAGATCGGGTGAATAGGGAGGGTGGGGCATGGGAGACATGCATTTTGGGGTCAAAAACGGCCGAACACTCAGCCCGTGTGGGCACAGGTGTGCTCGTGGTGGAAGAACCAGTCACCTGTTTGCCACAACTTGGGATGTTTCTTCTGCAAATTGTGATGGAGCCTTCTCAAAACTTCCATATGAAAACCTGTGGTTGACTGCTGGATCCAGAGGAGCAAATTCCAAGTGTACTACAAGGGGCCTGCCTTCCAAAAGACAATTCTGGGTTTTTTGGGAATTATCCCCCTTGTATAATATATAGAATCGTCTCTCTCATTGAAAGTTTTAGTTAAGTCCATCATGGATGCTTTATCTTTTGCATAGTGAAATTATATCTGAGCAAACACATACAATGTAAAGACTATTAAATAAATCAGTAAAACTTAAAGTGACGTGTCATACAGATTGATTTTAAACTTAAATCAGACCAAAGTAATCTTGCTTATGGGTAAAACGAAACTAAACTGGCCATGGTTGTTTCTTTCAAACACAGGGTGGTCTCCACGGGCTTTGAAACGAATGCGATTTAACATAGGCAGGACAGTGTCCTTTTCTTTTCCTCTAAATAAGTTCAGTAGCTTTCATCTGAACAGTTTTGAGATTGGCCTATCCAGACGAATTACTTAGGGGAAGTAATTATAAAGATTAAATCTGTGACCCAGTTGAAACGGCATCTCTGTCTTCCAGACCCCGGAGAAGGCCTCCGACGGCAGCACTCACCCTCAGGCCCCGCCAACTCTGACTGTGCGCATGTCTCCCCTGGCCTTTTGTCAGAGTGGCAAGAGCAACACGGACAACACTGGGGCAGCGCGAGTTGCCACAGACTTAGGGAAAATGCCATGTCTAGATGCGGCCCTCCGCAGCTGCCGTGCGAGTCTAATTGGCTCCCCAGGGAGGCTGCGGCGGGCCAGGTCCCGCTCTGGAGTCGTGAGTGAGGAGCTGATGACAGCCGTGGACGCCGGTGTTTGCGTGTGTGAGTGTGTTGGGCCTCGGAGGTTTCATGGGGCCAACGGTGATTACGCCAAGGCCCCACGGAGCCCACACCTTGTTATCCGCCTGGAGCGCAAGTCAGTGTCTGTTTTGAAATAGGAAAACCCCTAACGGCAGGCAATATGGCTTCCAAAAGCAAAATCTAGAAGGTTAATAAAAATATATGCGTGCTTCTGTGTACACACACATTGAAAAACATGAATGTGTATATATATCCTATAATATATATAGTATTAGTATATATGTATATACATTTATATGGTACACATATATAAAATACATATTTTAAAATGCATGCATACATACATATATATATATATTTTTTAAATATACAAAATACTTTTAAGTATTGTAGAGGCCAGGGGCAAACTTCTCCTCTGAAGGTTCACTGAAAAACCCATGCACAGAAGGAAGACTAGCAGGAGAGAATGCATACGAAAGGTACAGAGGACAGCCACAGTGTGAGCATGCCAGGTCTCTCAGTGAGACTCAGATTCTCACATGGAATTTTTTCAGAAGGGAGATGAAGGATACAGGTAATTCTGTTGGGTGGCAAGAAACCATGATTAGGGTAAACGAATGGGTGGGGAACAGGGATGAACTTGTAAATGGCTCTCGGTGGAAGCTGGATGAGCCTGAGAGACAGACGTCATCCTGTGAAAGGGTATCTTCTGTTGGGGTGCTATCCTTTGGTTTTTTTCTGCAGCAGAGAACGAGATAACAAGCAGAGGGAAGAAAAATCATTTTTCTCCTTCTTGGGTCTGGTTGGTCTTTGTATTGACGGGGAAAATGTTGATCTTTAAGGGCCTTTGATGCAAAATACTTCGTACAGCCGGAAGCCATATTTTGCGGTGAAATATTTCGGTTTCCTCTGGTCTGCGTAGGCATATCATCTGAGAAGTGTGGCATTTTTCTGGAGGCCCACAGAGCTGTTCCAAACAGATGCTGCTGCTTTTGAATACTCTCTTTAATATGTTCTGTGAAAATAAGTAATTTAAAGTCTAGACTTTTGGAACTTCACATTATTTTGAGCCTCAGGGGAATGTGATGATGGGACCTGGGTCACCTGACAGCAACTGGACCCCTTGTTCTCTGATTGTAGATCAGCCTTCCTCCTTGGCCTGCACCGCATTGTAAAACGTTGTGGTGGGCTAAAGGCTGCAGGGAAGATGTTGCTCCCCTTCATGGTTGAGGCTCACGGTAGATAACACTCCTCTTCCCTTTCCCACACACAGGCTTCATGATTCTCACCTGGTCTCGGATGGAATGCAAGACACACTGGTTTAAATGGAAAAGGAAATGGAAACAAGCTGCAAAGGAGAGGGAAAAAGTCACAGGGAAAGAACACAAGCTGTAACTAATTCAATGGTTATAGCTCGTAAACCAGCTTCGTACAGAAAACGCTGCGGTCCATCCATTTAATTTTGTTTCCGTCCTATACAAGCAAGACCCTAACTTTTAATTTCTGGCACTGGCCTCATTTCTCCAGAGTCTGTGTTTCCCAGATGGTTATTCCCAGATGTGGACTCAAATAAACTCTACACGTAATCACATTTTCTGAATCTCAGCATTTGAGGCTGATGATTCTCCTTTTGCTCTTAAATGGAGCTTGTGACGTATCCTCTATTAAGGAACTAGTCTACCCCCAAGTCCTTTACCTTACTCGAGTTAAGTTCTCAGCTAAGGGGATACGTACTCTTAAACTTCTGTGTGGGAACGGCAAAGAGAGTGGCCAGCGGTCTTTTTTCTTTGCTATGTAAATCTTCATCGCAAGTTCTCAGTTGGATGTGGCCCAACTCTGAACTTCAGCACACTCTGATGCACAAATATTTTCTTTGTGCTTTTAAAATTTAAAATAATTCAATAGTTTCATAATAAAAAAAAAACAGAAGAATTCTTGGACTTATGCCAAATAGTAGTTTGTATTTTACCTCAATAGGTAAAGGTAACAGCCATCCCTGCGAGAAACACCAGAATAAAGATAGCCATCCCTATGAGAAAAACCAAAATGTTTCACTCCACATATACCTCCTTGGCACCTTTTGAGATCTGATATTCTGAGGGATTGCAGACAGAATCATAGCCCTGAAAAGCTCTCTTTTGTGGGAGGAGATTTGCATCTGTAGAGGAAATCTATATTCGTGAAAGAAGTAAACAGCAGATGTAAACAGGCTTCCTCTGAAGTCCCCCTTATTTGGATGGAGGGAAGATGAACTTCCCAGAAAAGGGTCCTGAAGTTCTGACAGAGGAACTCGACCACACACCGCCATCTGTTTTTCCGAGAGCAGCTCCATGATTACCTGAGACATTTTTACCTGCATAATAGGACAAGCTTTGCTTGGCATACTCTTACCCTTTCGCTCGCCTATGGCCTGGGATGCCTTGTCTCAGCCCCAGAAGGCCTATTTGTTCTGTCACTTCAGGATGGTACGGAATCTGGGGGCCTCCTCTGGGGGCCTCCTCTGGGGTTCTCACTTTGTGTGTGACCCTGGGGCTCATAAGCACATTCATCCATTTGTTGACCTTTTTCCTGTGCATCTGTCTTTTGCTCCAAAGTTGTCCCAGCTAAGAATTTACGAGGTATAGAAAAAGATTACCATTTTTTCCCCTTTATTTAAAACGTAATTTAAGTTTTTATGAGACTTTATCAGAGTAACTTGGTGTCACTGGAATAAAGATACAAAGAAAACAAATCCACAGGAAGAGATGCAGTGAACACCAGAGTCAAGCTAAGGAAAAGAGGCTCAAAAGCAGACAGCAGTTGGCTTTAAAGAACTGATCCACATTAAGACAAATGATAAGCAACTGCTGATAAAAACTGATTATTCTTTGGTTCTGAACGCTCTAAGGCAATTTCTTTCTTTAAAATCGTCCCATATGCAGATGCATGAAAATTTGATACTGCCAGGATATAAACAAAAAAAGTTATAGTCAAAGTTTTAATCTGTTTATCTAATTACATCTAGCTTTATTTTGAAGTAGTTGGACTGCTAACTTGTATATATTTTTTCAATAAAAATCTCATAAGAATCTTAATATTATTTAAATGATAATACCAACCTATTCTTTGAGCACATTCTCGAGACAAGTGAATATTTTATACTTAATTAAAATATTCACAAATGAAATAGTAATTACATGATATAAAAATGTCATCTTTTTTTGACAAATTTCTTTATTGATGCAACAAATGAATACAACATCCTCTCAGCTTTGTGTGCCATGATGGTTATTTCGTGCTGTCAAGGATAATGCATCTGCAGCTCACTATTTTGCAAGTGGGAAGGTTGTCAACATGGAGAACATACCTGTTCTGTTCCTTGGATCTTTCTTCATGGACATGCTTGCGACTGGTTTGTTTTAGCTCTTTGTTGTTAACTATAGAGAGAAGCAGTAAAAACAGAAAGTTACAATGAAAAAGAAAATTAATTCAGTTTTGGAGGTTCTGTTTGAATAAAGAAGAGTAAATAAGTAGTGATGATATGTTAGAAAATTAGACTGATTTCCAAGAAGTTGCCAATAAGAAAAAATGAAATATTTGGCATGGTGCACACCTTATGGGAAACTGAAACACAATTAGGTTATATTGAAGAGTACATGTTCATAATGTTACGTTTTTAAGGTCTTTAACAACTTAGAAAATGTTGAACTACTTATTTTATTTTTTTGGTGTCAGTAATCTTCATTTTCATCATTCACTGTTTTTTCTTATGTTTTGAACATTTTTATTCATAGGTTATAAGTTTCCTTTACATGGTCTTACTTATTGTTGTTTTTTTTTTGAGTTGGAGTCTCACTCTGCCGCCTAGACTGGAGTGCAGTGGCCGCTCCTGGCCACCGCAGCCTTGACCTGCTGGGCTGGGCTCCGGCGATCCTTCTGCCTCAGCCTTCTGAGTAGCTGGAACTACAGGCGCGCGCTACCACGCCTGGCTGATTTTTTTTATTTATTGTAGAGACGAGGTCTTGCCAAGTTTCCCAGGTTAGTCTCGAACCCACGGGCTCAGGCAATCCACTCACCTCGGCCTCCCATAGCGCAGGATTACAGGCTAAGCCACCGAGTCCGGCTACTTATTGTTTTTTAAATAAAAGGCTGAAATTTATTAATCAGGAAATCTTTAAAAACTTATAACTATAGAACAGAAAGTATTAGAAAACTTTGCATGCATTAGTCTAAAGATAATTTTCATAAAAATATTTGCCTTACTTACATATGCCAAGTTGCAGTGAAAACTGAATTCCTTGCTGTAGATTTTGGTAAAATATTACTATAGAGTCACTGGACAGGATAAAAGGCTACAGGAAAATATTGCATATATATTTTTGCTTCACTTATGATGATAGTTTTTATTGCATTTTATCTATATTTTAGAATGCACACAATTGTAGAGGCAGAAATGGGATAATCCCCGTGTCCTATCTTAAGGGTCATGGCTGACACTCCTACAATAGGCAGGTTAACAAGAGAAAAGCACAACACACTTATTTAATCATATGTTCCCAGGTCTCAGACTTCCCAGGAAGTTTCATAGCCCAAAAACTGTTTTGGTGAGTTGTCTCACGATCCACGGGATCAGACACTCAGTCCCCAGAAAGGACAAGTTCATTAAACAGGTAGCAGTTGCTTCTCAGTTCAGGCGGGGGTGGGAGTCAGGCCTCTGCAGAGTGTGAGCAGTCAGACATTTAACGTGAGGACGTTCTACAGAAACAAAAGAAAAGCCAAGGCTAATGGTTAGAAACAACTACACAGCCCAGAGTTTTTTTGAGTCTAGAGAGCAGCTGGTGGAGAAGACCTTGAAGCTGAGCTCAAAGCCTCTTCACGTAGAACGAGAGCACACAGAGGCGTCTGACAGAGTTTCCTGATTTGTAGTTTGCATCGGGTGAACTTTCTGCATAGTCCATCCAAAAACAGGCACAAAAATTATTTATACATAAGCTGACATGGTGATTTCTCTGAAAGGATACCAAATTGTCCAGCTTCAGCTTTATAGCGCTTCAGGAAAATAGTTTTAATTTTAAAGATCTTGAGCCAAGAGGGTGGGAAAAAATTGGAAACACTATGAAAAGCCACAGCCAGATATCGGAGAAAATTAAAAATTTAGGATTCAGTCTGGATAACAAAAAAGAACTCAAAAACAATGGACAGGGATGGTTTTTAATAACAGGGGTACCAGAACTTTGTTTCTGAAACGTATTTCCTTTCCAGCCCCTCCATTTATTACTGAAGATATTTCTAGCAAGCCTAATATGTTTGCAAAATCAGTTTGGACTCATTAACTTGGACTGATTATCTGCATAAAATGCAATAAAGTGATTGCTTACCATATAGGTTCTTTTTAAGTTGACATTGCTGGAACTTTTTATGAGGGATCTCAGATTAGACTTTTGAAATCCTTCTGGGGCTTAGGAGCCAAGCCAAGGTTTGTCTCAACCTCACACTGCGTCTGTGACACCGGGACATATTGGGTGCATTCCTCTCTTCTTGAGGTTTCCAATATATCCTAAGGTTCCCAGACCTGTTGGAAGGCAGCATTCTTTACTTACCACAAGGCTAGAGAGCATGGAAGGGAACGGTGTAGACAAGATACCAGGCCAGTTTTTCCAAGGGGCTTCTTCTTGTCTCTGTACAAGCCAACCTCAGTCTCTCAAAGCAGTCTGGTAATATCTGAAAATATGACATTTCCGTTACAACCTTGGTAAAATGACCAGTGATTCCAATTGCCCAGTTACAAGAAGAACAGATTCTTGTTGAATTTATGCAAATAACTACATTACTATGAAATAAGATACTCACAAATAGGTTTCAAATTTTGGAGGGATCAAGTATCAAAAGGTAAATGTTTTAATTATGCTCCTACATATGAGGGTGACCCCAAACGAAAATCAGAATTAGTTCACCAAATTGCTGTAAAGCTATAAATAGCTCAAAAGAAAAAAGTTTCCTTAACTTTAGATAACCAAAAAAAAAAAAAAAGAATCAACAATATTTCAAACAAAAGTGATTAAAAATTATATTCCTTCATCAATCCTGTCTCATGTCATTAATTCTTACTTTGCTTGACATAGGTTAGCAATTTGATGATTCTGCTTTTTTTTCATGAAAGTTCTGGAATTTTTATCCAGTCCAATGATGGAGAAGTTATCAAATATTGGTATTTAGAAGTTCTTTTCAGTGTTTTTTCCATAAATTTTACTGAAGAAAAAGCAAATTTTGAAATGTAACTGATTATAAAATGCTTTTAGAATGAGTACCTGAATCAAGTAATTAACAGTAAAAAATACAACTTAAAATGGTCATGAAGATGCAATTTACTAGAAAATTTGCTTTTTCTCTGTGGTCTACAGTAATTTAGCATAATGGCCATAATGACTGATAACATATATCAAGACAGAATTTTATATCAAGAGAGAAATTTTAGCAATTTTAAACAATTTTAAAATACAGATAAGGGAGACCCAAAACAACAACTGGAAATATTTGTTAAAAGGTGGGCCCTCTGTAGTTCAGGCTTCCTCCACTAGGTAACTGTTCTAGGAATCCATCAGCCTCAGGGTACCAGTTAGTGTTGTTGTAAGATGCTGTGTTCTGTCTACTTCAGTGAATATTTTTTTGGAGATTGTCTCAATGCATTTGCCCATTTCATGATGGGTCATTTATGAGTGCAACTGCCCACATTGCGCTGAGTGTTCAGCAGTTTTCATCAAAAATGGTCTGGACCCCGTGCCCCACCCTCCCTATTTACCTGATCTCACCCCGAGCGACTTTTTTTTCCCTAGATGAAAAAGCCCTCTGAGGCCGGGCTCCATGGCTCAGCCTATAATCCCACACTTTGGGAGGCCCAGGTGAGTGCATTGCCTGAGCCCGCGAGCTTGAGACCCACCTGGGCAACTTGGCGAGTCCTTGTCTCTACAATAAATCAAAAAAATTAGTCAGGCGTGGTAGCACACGCCTGTAGTTCCAGCTACTTGGAAGGCTGAGGCAGAAGGATCGCTGGTGCCCAGCAGGTCGAGGCTGCTGTGGCCGGGAGCATGCCACTGCATTCCAGTCTGGGTGACAGTGTGAGACTCCAACTCAAAAAAAAAAAAATGAAATAAATAATAAAATAAATAAATAAATAAATAAATAAATAAAAGAAAAAATCGTCAAAGGGAAAAATTTTGCTGATGTGGAAGAGGTGAAAAAAAAAGCAGTAGAAGCATTAAAACTAGTCAGAACTGACTAGTTCAAAAACTGTTTCAAACAGTGCAAAAATGTATTGCATTAAACGGAGAAGGATTTGAAGTTGACTGCAATTTTAATCATGTAAGAATAAATAAGCAAAGATGGTGACAGGACAGGTCGGACTGTGAGAGTCTCTGCAAAAGCCAGTGTCCATAAAGACTCTCTGCATGAATAGGCGTGTGCTGGTGAGTGAGTGAAAGTTCGTCTGAGGGGGGACTCGGGTTCATGCACCTGGGGTGCCCTCTGAGGGTGACTGCAAGCCCCCATCGCCCTGAGATTGGAGTGCGGGTGTGCAAGATCGCAGGACACTCCTGAGAAGAGCCTGCCACATCCAGCTGATCCTCTTCACCTGGTGCCTGGCCCACACCATCACCTCTTATAGCAGATCAGCTGGAGCCCTGGATCTGATCAGTGGAGAGAGAGGATCGGGGAGAGCCAGAGAGGTGCCCCATGCCCGGTGAGGAGACCCCGACCACAGCTATTTTCCCTAGCCCGGGGCCAGGCAGAGATCTGCATTGCCCTACCCAGCTCCACCCAGCCTCCAACCTGGTACCCAAGATCATCTCATCAAACTCGGAGAGACGGACGCCCTTCCCCCATGCTGGATCAGACACAGACAAGTCAGATCTGAGGAGCAGACTTAACAGGCAGCAAGTTGGGTGAGGACAGATCTGATCCACCCTCCTTACAGAGCAGGCCTGGGACATCTGAACCACACTGAGAGCAGCCCTATCAGCCGGCACTGAGAGCAGAGGGGAGGGGTTAGAGATCAGAGCTGAAAGGACGTTGGACTTATAGGAACGACTTCCGAGTAAGTTTGGTTCCTTGTTGTCATTTTTTGTCTGTTTGTTTTGCTCATTTTTGTTTGCTTTTTGTTTTAGCTTTTTTCTCTCTTTCTGTTTTTGATACTATTTTCGTACTTGCTTTGTTTCTGTTAGTTTACTGATTTTTTTCCTTTAGGCTTCCTGTTTGTGTATGGGAAGAGTACATCAGTAGGGAGGTTTTTGTTGGTTTGCATGTTTGTATGATTGTCTGTATGTTTTAGTTTTTTTTTGCTCTTTTCTTTGTGTCTCTTTTCACTTGTTAGTTGGTACATCTATCTGTTTTACCTCTTACTCCTCTCTCTCTATCTTCCTATAACCCACCCTTCCTTTTTCCATTCTTTTCCTTTTTCTTACCTAATTGTGCTTTCAGGGAGCAAAACCTATATGGCAATGCATGGACAGATTGTAAGGCAGTGGGAAGTGGGTCCCAGGTTGCCCTCACACCTGTCAGTGGATACAGGGATCTACAGATAGATTCTGAATCACAGTCCCCCAATTAAATCTCAAAACTGCAAAAAGTACAGCCCCCAACCCACAGTCCAGTTTCAAAATTGAACAAAGCCAGAGGATCCACATAAGAAAGAATAGGAGATTGAGCAAACAGAAGTACAAGCAACCGCCCCATCCCTGAAAAACAGAATTAAGAGGGGAAAAAAAGTGTGTGTTGGGGGAAACCTACACAAATGAAGAAAAACCAAAAGAAGAATATAGGTCTCACACAGACTCCTGGAAGGTCAGAAACTGAGAAAACAGACTTTAGAATGCAAACAACGAAGAACCCCCAGAATGACTGGTCTCAAGCCACAAACCCAGATATCAAGATATTAATAAAGAGAATAAATAGAATTGAGGAGAGACAAGAGGAAAGAATGAGGGAGTTGATAGCTGAGATAACAGCAGTAAGGAATACTGTGAATGAAATAAATAACAAACTGACAAGCATGGAAAGCAGAATTAGCCAAGCAGAGGAAAGAATCTCAGAGATGGAGGAGCAAAATATAGAACTAACTCAAACTGTCAAAAACATAGAAAAGGAGTTTAAAAAGACAGAACAAAACCTTCGAGAGATGAGCGATTACTTCAAGAGGTCAAATCTCAGAGTAATTGAACTTCCTGAGGCAGAAAGAGAGACAGAGACCACCCTGGAACAAACATTCCATGAAATTATTCAAGAAAACTTCTCTCATCTCATCAGTGATACAACCATTCAGACACAAGAAATTCAGAGACAATGAATGAGAAGACCAACTCCTAGACACATAGTGATTCACTTACACAAAGTAGGTATAAAAGAAAAAAATCCTAAAAGCAGCAAGAGAAAAAGATCAGACTACCTACTGGAGAAGACCAATTAGAATAGCAGCAGATTTATCTACAGAAACACTCCAGGCTGGGAGAGCTTGAAGTCAAATTTAAAATTGCTCAAAGATAAACAATTTCAACCAAGAATAATCTACCCAACTAAGCTAAGCTTCATCAGTGATGGAGAATTAAAATCTTTACCAGATATTCAATCACTGAGAACTTAAGCTGCCTCCAGACCAGCTCTACAAGATTCACTTAAGAAAGCATTAAACACAGAAGAAAGGAGAAAAAGTATGACAACGTTCTTCACAAGAGTGCAGGAAAAAGATTGAAAGCACACATGAGCAGGGCTTGGTGGCTCAGCCTGTAATCCCAGCACTTTGAGAAGCCAAGGTGAGTGAATTGCCTGAGCCCGTGGGTTCAAGACCATCCCAGACAACTTGGCGAGACCTTATCTCTACAATAAAAAAAAAATTAGCCAGGTGTGGTAGTGTACACCTTTAGTTCCAGCTACTTGGAAGGCTGGGGCAGAAGGATTGCTGGAGCTCAGCAGGTCGATGCTGGGGTGTCCATGAGCAGAGCATGCCACTGCACTTCAACCTTGAAGACAGAGTTAGACTCCAACTCCAAAAAAAAAAAATGTGAATGGACTAAATGCACCACTGAAAAGACACAGAATGGCAAAATGGATAAAATATCACAAGGCAACAATATATTGTCTCCAAGAGACTCATCTCACCAAAGGACACTCCCAGACTCAAAGTAAGAGTATGGGAAGCAAAATTTCAGGCTAACGGAATACAAAAGAAAGCAGGAGTTGCAATTTTAATATCAGACAAAATATCCTTTAACCGATCAAAAATTAAAAAAGATACAGAAGGTCACTACATAATGATAAAAGGCTCAATCCTTCAATAGGAAATATCCATCCTAAACATATATGCACCCAACATAGGAGCACCATCTTTCATAAAACAGCTTCTCGGAAAACTTAAAAAAGATATTGACTCTAACACTCTCATAGCTGGGAATTTTAATACCCCACTCACAACCCTAGACAGATCATCAAGACAAAAAATCAGCAAAGAGATCCAGAAACTCAATGTGACTCTTGACCAAATGGACTTAATTGATACCTACAGAACACTCCACCCAACGTCCACAGACTATACAGTCTACTCATCACTACATGGAACATACTCTAAGATCAACCACATCCTTGGCCAGAAATCAAGCATAAACAAATTTCATAATATTGAAATTCTACCACGCACCTTCTCAGACCACAGTGGAATAAAAACAAACATCAATACCAACAAAGCTCCCCCAAGTACCACAAAGACATGAACACTAAACAGTATGATGCTAAGCAACTCCTGGGTCAACACTGAAATCAAAACAGAGATAGAAAGATACCTGAAAGCAAATGAAAAGGAAGAAACATCTTACCAAAACCTCTGGGATGCTATGAAAGCAGTAGTAAGAGGGGAACTCTCACAGCTACAAACATACATGAAGAAATTGGAAAAATCACAAGTTAACAGCCTAACAAGTCACCTAAGGAAATTGGAAAAGCAAGATCACCAAAGTCCTAACTTCAGCAGAAGAATCCAGATTACCAAAATAAAAGCTCAAATCCGGGACATAGAAGACAAAAGATAATACTGAAAGATCAATGAAGCAAAATGCTGGTTCTTTAAAAGGATAAGCAAGATTGATGGTCCCCTTGCTAGACTGACCAAGAAAAAGAGAGAAAAATCCAGATAAACACAATCAGAAATACAAAAGATGAAGTCACAACTGACTCTGAAGAAACACAAAAAGTCAGCCGGGCTCGGTGGCTCAGCCTGTAATCCCGCACCTTGGGAGGCTGAGATGAGTGGATTGCCTGAGCCTGCGGGTTCGAGACCCGCCTGGGCAACTTGGCGAGACCTCATCTCTACAATAAATCAATAAATTAGCAGGGCGTGGTAGCGCATGCCTGTAGTTGGAAGGCTGGGGCAGAAGGATCGCCGGAGTCCAGCAGGTCAAGGCTGTGGTGGCCGGGACCGGCTACTACACTTCCAGTCTGGGAGACAGAATGAGACCCCAACTCAAAAAAAAAAAAAGAAATACAAAAAGTCATCAGAGACTCCTATGTACACTTGTAGGGAAACAAACTTGAAAACCTAAAGGAAATGGAGGACTTTCTGACATCAAACAACCTCTCTAGGTTGAAACAAGGGGAAATTGAGACCAATAACAATCCAGGAAATTAACTATGTCATAAGAAAACTACCGACTGGGCTCAGTGGCTCAGTCCTAATCCCAGCACTTTGAGAGGCCTAGGCAAGTGGATTGTCTGAGTCAGTGGGTTCAAGAACAGCCCAGGAAACTTAGCGAGACTTCATCTCTACAATAAATCAAAAATTAGTTGGGTGTGGTAGCGCATGCCTACAGTTCTGGCTACTTGGAAGGTTGAAGTGGAAAGATGCTGTAGCCCAGTAGGTCGTTACTGGGGTGGCCATGAGTGTGCCACTGCACTCCAGCCTGGGAGATAGAGTGAGACTCCAACTCAAAAAAGAAAAGAAAAGAAAAAGAAAGCTACCTATAAAAAAAGCCCTGGACCAGATGGCTTTCCTGCAGAATTCTACAAGGCATACAAGGGAGAAACTGATACCAATCTTATTGAAAGTATTCCAGGTGATTGAGAAAGATGGAACTCTCCCCAAATCATTTTATGAAGCTAACATCACATTGATACCCAAGCCAGGTAAAGATCCAACAAAGAAAGAGAATGACAGGCCGATATTCTTGATGAACATAGATGTTAAAATTCTCAACAAGATCCTAGCAAACCGGATTCAACAGCACATCTCAAAAATCACCCATCATGACCAAGTAGGCTTCATTCCTGGGATTCAGGGCTGGTTCAACACTTGTAAGACCATAAATGTAATGAAATGCATCAACAGACGTAAAAACAAAAGCCACATGACTATATCATTAGATGCAGAAAAAGTTTTTGATAAAATCCAGCACCCCTTCTTGATAAAAACCCTCAAACATCTAGGCATAGATGGAACATATCTCAAAATAGTGAGAGCCATCTACAAGAAACCAATCACCAGAATACTGCTAAACAGACAGAAATTGGAACCATTTCCCCTGAAAACTGGAACAAGACAAGGATGCCCACTCTCACCCTTCCTGATCAACATAGTTTTGGGAGTTCTAACTAGAGCAATCAGAGAAGAGAAGGTGATCAGGATTATCCAGATGGGAACAGAGGAAGCCAAGTTATCCCTCTTTGCAGACGACCTGATTCTATACCTCAAAAACCCAGAGAGAATCTGTCAAAATCCTCCTTGCACTGATAAAGAACTTTGGCAACGTCTCAGGGTATAAAATAAATGTGCAAAAGACAAGGGCATTTCTATATACCAATAACAAACAAGCAGAAACCACACACAAAAAATGAAAAGAACTCGGAATCTTCCTAACCAGAGATGCTAAAGACCTTTAAAATGAAAACTACAAAACACCACTCAAAGTAATCAAAGATGACACAAACAAGTGGAAAAATATTCCATGCTCATGGATTGGAAGAATCAACATTGTTAAGATGTCCCTTCTACCTAAGGCAATCTACAGATTTAACACAATACCCATCAAATTACCAGTAACATTCTTCTCAGACCTGGAAACAGCAACATAGAAATTCATATGGAAACATAAATGACCACAAATAGTCAAATCAATCCTCAGCAAAACAAAAACAAAAACAAAGCAGGAGGTATCACACTACCAGACTTTAAACTTTATTATAAAGCTACAATAATCAAAATAGCCTGGTATTGGTACAAGAACAGGCATATAGACCAATGGAACAGAATTGAAATTCCAGAAGCAAAACCTCAATTTCTCAACCAACTCATCTTCGACAAAGCCTCCACCACCAACCACTGGGGAGAGGAGAACCTATTCAGTAAATGGTGCTGGGAAAACTGGCTGACCACATGCAGAAGACTAAAATAAGACGCCTACCTATTCCCATACACAAAAATCAACTCTAAATGGATCAGAGACCTAACTGTAAAACCTCAAACTATAAGAACCTTAGAATGCAGGAGACACCCTTATGGAAATTGGAATTGGCAACCAATTCCTGACCAAAACCCCAAGTGGCCATACCATAAGAGATAAGGCAGACAAGAGGGACTTCATCAAACTGATGAGCTTCTGCCAAACAAAGTAAACCATCAAGAGAACAGGAAGACAGCCTACAGAGTGAGAAAAAATATTTGCCAACTGTATGTCTGACAAAGGCTTAACATCTAAGATCTATAAAGAAAAAAACAAACAGCCCCATTACAAAGTG
Source organism: Carlito syrichta (assembly GCF_000164805.1). Classification (NCBI taxonomy): domain Eukaryota; kingdom Metazoa; phylum Chordata; class Mammalia; order Primates; family Tarsiidae; genus Carlito; species Carlito syrichta. Next base: position 115,724 of record NW_007257506.1, on the reverse strand, counting down.
GGCAAAAGTTATGAGTAGACAGTTCTCAAAAGAAGACATATGAACAGCCAACAGATTCATGAAAAAATGCTCAGCCTCACTATTCATCAAAGAAATGCAAATTAAAACTACACCAAGATACCACCTAACTCCTGTCAGAATGGCCATGATCAGTAACTCAAAAAATGACAGATGCTGGAGAAGATGCGGTGAGATGGGGACATTTCTACACTGTTGGTGGGAGTGCAAACTAGTACAGCCTCTGAGGAAAATAGTGTGACGTTCCTAAAAGTTCTAAAAATCAACCTTCCATATGACCCCACAGACCCCCTACTAGGAATATATCCAGAACAACTCAAATCACTCTATAAAAAAGATACCTGCACACGTATGTTTATCACAGCTTTGTTCACAGTAGCAAGAACATGGAACCAACTGTGCTGCCCATCAAAAGAGGACTGGATAAAAAAATGTGGTACATATGCACAGTGGAATATTACACAGCCATAAAGAAGAACAAAATCATGAACTCTGCAGCAACCTGGATGGACTTAGAGTCTATAATACTGATTAATCTTTCACAGAATCAAATAACTGAGTATCATATGTTCTCACTAATAAGTGAACCTTGAACCACTATCGTAATACCATAAAAAAAGGATTGACAGTAGCGGGAAACTACAGGGGGGTTGGGGAGTGGGGTGGGGAGGTGGGATTGGCAGTACTGGGAATCTGCCTGGGGAAGGTGGGGCACACCTCATCAACAAGGGTAGCTGCATAATGGATATTTGTATACCTAACCCTGAATTGTACCCCACATCTTTAAAATAAAAAAATTGAAAGTTAAAAAAAGAATAAACAATTTTTTAATAAGTAAATTCTATTTTTAGCCCCCCCCGCATTATTAACGCATCCATACAAATTTCAAAACATTTAGATATAATTTCTTATTTGAAAATGCTTCCCATATAATTGAACGTATCGCATGAGCCTAAGTTTATCATCTTTCTTTCTGATGCTGTAAGTGCTTCTGAAACATCCCAAAGTTAGTTTGAGGTAAAAAAAGGTCTTAATTTTGTATTTGAAATTTGATTTGGGGAAGCCTGTCAAATATGTCAAGGGTTTAAGATACTGATCACTGATAAAGAGTTGAGTCAATTTTCTAAATAATCAAAAGACCTAATAAAGACAAGATAAGGCACACAGAATCTGTTTCTCTCCTCTCCTCCTTTTTTTTTTTTTGCTTTTTTGCAGTTTACTCAGAGGAGAACACATTATTTTTTCCTACCTTATTAATATCACACAGAAATTTTTTTAAAAAGAGAAAACCAAATTCTACCTTTGCATCAATGTATTATTAATAATAAAGCTAATTTTGATAAACTTTATAAAAATTTGTCTGATTTTGGTCAGCTTTGACCACATAAAATTTTAATAAAACTTACATAGTTTTATAATTTTTTATTTTAAGTATTTTATATCTCTTCTGTTTTATCTATATCATTTTCTATTTCTTAATTTTGAAATAACTTTTAAACTAACTCTAAACTAAAAAAAATTATTTTTATAATAAAACGAAAACGTATCTTCATTATTTACATCTTACTGTCTTTGTATATCCTGTATATAGAATTGTTTCTCTAATACCTAGAAGTTTTAATTACATATATTAATTAGAATTTTAATCTTTATATAAATCAGCATTTATAGTCTAACACTATTTTATAATTTTTAGAAAAATATATTTTTTTCAATCTTTATGCTTAATTAACAAATCTAGGCATATCTACCTTTTTAAATAACATAAATACAAGATGCCAATATTTAAACTTATGTTTAAGAATTAATGTTTCAGTAATTTAACTTATTTAGAAACGACTCAGAAATTTCATGATTATCTATTACTTGATTTAACATATTATGACATTAATATTTTCAATTACTAAAAAGATTTTACTATGACAAGTTTATTTATAAATGTTTATACCATTCACATTTACCCAATTTAGTCATTCTTAACAATTACATTCAAATTGCTCATGGAATATGATTTAAGTTACTTTTGAAAAAGCAAAGCCATGTTAATTCTACATCGGCCAGCCTTGATTTAACCATGGTCTCTAAGACACTGGACACAGGATGGGATCATATTGGGCTTGGTCCTGTCTTGTGGCTATGTGGCCTGAGTGTTATGGATACAGTCATGTTCCAGGCTTTCACATGGCCACTTTTCCAGATCCCAGGATCCAGAGGCTCAAACTAAAGGTAAAAGCTCACAGCAAGTTGAGCGCAAGGTGTTGAGAAGCCCAGCCACCAGTCCTCAGCTTTAGCTCACAGACCAATTAAGCAAGTATCCAAAGTATCACAGAAGCAGAGAAAACCAAAAGTTAAACATTTTTGAAACTTTTACTTTTAGGACTAATATATATTAAGTACTTAAGCAATTCATTTTTACTGTGCATCTTGTTCTTAGGTTGCATTTTTAGTTTAATAATGTAAAAGCATCTAGCAGCGACAGCACAGGCCTGTCTGACTAGCAAAACCAGGCCAAAAAGTATGCAGACAATTCTGAAGTCGTTTCTATTTTTATTTCACCAGTAGCTTTAAAACTAGCTTTATTTGCCAAGATTATCTCAGATCACATAAATTAAAAAACATCTGAATTAGTTTTATTTTATTTTATTTTCCCAGAGAGAGCTTAGGACACATTGCCTATTAGCAGAGACTAAGAGCCTCCAGAAATTTTTTCAATGCAGGGGCCTAAATTTTAGGTCTGAATATTTTTACAGCTCATCTGGGTGGATAAAGCACTCATTTCTGCTAAAACTGAATTTTTTCTTATTTGTTCTTGAGTTTTTTCTCTGAAAAGTGCCTATAAACTCTGGCCCTGCCCTGACAGATCAATCAAGGTCGCCACTCTCTCAGAGTGCCCTAAGTAGGGGACAAATTGGGGTTAAGCGTGTCACTTAGACACAGAGGAAAAGTTGATGGTGGATGCCTAGGAAATATGCAATGACAGGGATTTATTAAAGGGTTTTATGAGAAAACTGACGGATGAGCCTAGGAGTAAATTGAGTTTGTTCAAAAGAGCCGACTGGATGACAGAAAGCCATATTTTTTAGATAAGTCTGGGTAGACGGGTGGCTTTTTCGTTTAGTTTTCGTTTCTTCATAAGATTACAGAGTTTATTAGCCGCAACAAATACAGCTAGAAATGCACTTGCAGCTTCTGGTGCCTAAGACTCAGGCATGCGAGAGGCAGGTGCAGCCAGCAGGCAGAGCACCTGCTTGGCCAGAAGTCAAGGGTCATGTTTTTATATTGAATCCGGTTTCTTCCAGAGCTGACAAAATGTCAGGGGGCTGGACTGAGCAAAGATCACTTGTGACCTCGCTGCCAGGTATCCCCTGTGGCTGGTGAGCAAGCCAAACAAGCCAGTGAGCTTTGTGACCAGCCTACCCTGATGGGTAGCCTCCAAATGCCTAAGCGGTGTCCATGTCAAGTTGTAGCTTCTGCTCTGAGATCCCCTAACAATATCAGCCAATTATTTTTCTTGTATCAAATTGCCATTTACTGTCAGTTTCTGTTGGACTCAGCCAGAGGGTTGAGGTTTTACTTACCTAAATGTGCAAAGAAACAGAGGATAAAAAGCTGGAGTTTGCCCCAGAAGTAATAACCATTCATGGCAACTGTGGTCAGTTACTTTAAAAAGTCCAGCTCTAACTGGGCTCGGTGGCTCAGTCTGTAATCCCCGTGCTTTGGGAGGCCGAGGTGAGTGGATTGCCTAAGCCCACGGGTTCAAGACTCGCCTGGGCAACTTGGCGAGCCCTCATCTCTACAATAAATCAAAAAAATTAGCCTGGTGTGGTAGCGCGTGCCTGTAGTTCCAGCTACTTGGAAGGCTGAGGCGGAAGGATCACCAGATCCCCAGCAGGTCGAGGCTGCGGTGGCTGGGAGCGGCCACTGCACTCCAGTCTGGGTGACAGAGTGAGACTCCAACTCAAAAAAAAAAAGTCCAGCTCTTGTCAGTGACTCCTTAGTTACTATACAGCCAAAGGTCAAGGGTTTGCTTATGGTATAAAGTCACCCTTGGCATCCCCAGAGTCAAAGAGATCAGGGAGCTCAATGCGAAAGAGAGCAGAGGAACCTGCATTTGAGAGGAACTACCCATGACTCTTTCATGAAGAAGACAGGGGATCCCCAAAAGGGGATCAGTGGCACCTTTCCTGCGCTCCTCAAGGGGTGCTAGATGTCATCCTTCGTTCTCTCCATGTGGCAGCCAGAACTCTGATGTTTCCAAGGAAGAAGCAGAATCCGATAGAGGGAACAGATGCCTTAACACATTATTGGCTGAACCTTAACTTTTGATTAAGCAATGGAGTGCTTTAAAAAAAATCTTTTCAAATATCTTATAAGATTTCAGCACAAACTATTGCTTATTTTATTTTCATTGAAACCTAAAATATCTACCAAGGGATTTAGAACCAAAGCCAATAAACCTTCTATGACTTAAGAGCACACAAGGTGTCTCCAAAAAATGCAAAGAAGCAGTTCTTACAAGTCCCAGAGACACCCCAGAGAAAAACACAAAAACAAAAACAAAGAGACTTAGACAACTTTTTGAGAGGTGGCAACAGTCAGTACAATAGCTACAAATGGCATGTAACCCAAGTTTCTGACTGGCCATATCCTTTTAATAGGGCCCTCAAATTTTCAGCTAGCAGGCCATACAATCAGATCTGATAATCCACCCACCCCACAGGCAGCAAGCCAAGACAACTTCTCCAGCACAAGATGAGACGAAAAGAAAAATGACAATGGCTGTCTGTGGAAGAAAAAGAATCAATAGCAAGTGGATATCACAAAACCAAATTTACCCAAGAATCACATCCAAATTACTTTCTCCTGCCAACCTGAATTTGGAAAGGAAGGAATAGAGATAAATTTTACCTTCCTTTCTCAGACAGGCATGGCAGGTAGAGATGCAGGAGAACTGACTTCGTTAAAAGTCTTACCTTTTTTTTTTCACTTTTTGTCTGTTGTCCCCTTACCTCATCTTTAAGTTTTGGAGTGAGTCAGGTGCCTCGGCCAGTTTATGTCATCATCAAACTGTAGGATGGACGAGAAACTGCAGAGGCAACAAGGGGAGGAAAGGAAAGAAGATAATCCCTCTCCTCCCTTTCGTAAGGGTCCCAGCCAATGCCCCTATAACAAAGACAAGCTAACGAGAGAAACGCATAACACATTTACTTAATCATAGTTTTTATGTGACCTGAGAGCCTTCGGATTGAAGTCCCAAAGACACAGGAAAAATTATCTGCAGTTGATGCTTGACCAATGTAGGGGTTAGCAGAGCCAACCCGCTTGCAGCTGAAATCCACACATAACTTCTGACTCTCCCAAAACTTAACTGCCAATAGCCTGTTGTTGACCTGAAGCATTCCTGATTAGACAAACTAGATAACACAAATTTTGTGTTCTTACAGTGAAGTAAGCGAAAGGAAAGCAAATGTTACGAGAAAATCGTGAGGAAGAGAAAATAGACTTACTATCCATTAAGTGGAAGTGGATCATCATAAAGTTCTTCATGCTGCGTAGCTGAGGAGAAAGCGGAGGGGTAGATCTTGCTGTCTTGGAGGTGGCAGAGGCGAAGGACATCTGCTCACAAGCAGACCCACAAGGTTCAAACCCGTATTGTTCAGGGGCCGACTGTATTTTTAGGGTTAGCTCAGTGAAATACGGGCAACCGTGTAGAAGTCAAATTGGACCAAAGGGGCGGGTTCTAACGTGGGTAGACGAAGGGGAAGGCCCCGCAAGGCCTAGGTGTTGAGACCTTCTGGGCTGCCTGTACAGCAGTCCTTCCTCCCAGGTGGGGACAGGCCCTCTCTGGAAGGGGTCCTCATTTCTTTATGGCCAGCTTGTAGGCAAACAGGCGGGCGAGGTAGCGTGATTCTTCTAGGTCTTATGGCTGGCTTTGGGGAAGATGGGTCTGGTCTCTCTGACCTGCCTTGGGGAAGAGAGGTTCCAGTTTCTGTGGCCTCGGGGGAGAATGAGGGGCGAGGGACAGGAGGGCGGGAGAAGATCAGAGAGACTTTGCTTTGGAGGCTGCTTCTCGGGCCTTCCCTTCGGGGTATCTTTTCCTGAACCTCAACAAAACGCGTATGATCAAGCGGCCGGCTTTCAATGTTGCCATGAAGACTTCCCTGATGGGTGATGATATCACCTGCAAGAACGAAAAGTGAAGTGTTGGACTTAATCATCTCACAGTCAGAGATCTCTGTGCGGTCGTTGGTGGAAAACAGCCTCAGGAGAAGGGGCTGGCTGTTACTTAATTGGCACTGGAATATTCCAGGCGCGCATTTTCATTCCATGGTCATATTTCAGACGAATGGTGAAACTAAGCAGAAGTCAAGGGTGCCACACGGACCGTCGGTGTCGGGAAATGAAGATGGGTGTCGCCAGATCTGACAGGCCAGCAAAGCAACTGCCACACTTGACTGAGCAAGGTTCTTACACATTTGAAGAAGAAAAACAGAATTCCTTGATTACAGAGATAGTCAGGGCACGGGTGCCTCGGTAAAAATCTCATACCCAGATGTGATTTTGATAATGACACCAAGAGAATGTGACCTTGTGCCCCGATTCTTGTGTGTGTGTGTGCGTGTGTGTGTGTGCGTGCGTGCGTGTGCGCGTGCGTGCACGTGTGCGCGCGTGATGAAGATGAGCTAGTAGTTACACGCTGGCAGAAACAACCGTGCCGATTTGCGTGTAAAATCTCAGCTATTGGGGTTTTGTGTCAGAATGGTTTAAAGCTAGGATGGAAAAATGAAACCAGAGTAGACACCTTGCTTCCTTGGGTCCCACGTCGTGTCAACAGAAACAAATACAAAAGCAAAACAAAGTCTGAAGAGCTGGTATCGTTTCTATAAGCTGATAGTTGATGTAATCTGCGTTTTTACTCATCTTGTCTTGCTTTTCAAAATGTTAATATTAAGCCCATATTTCTATTCTGGTTTGTAGCCTTTCAATAGACTTGCTAATTCTAATGTAATAATACCACCTATTTTGAATGAGGCTAGCACTGATTCCACCCTGGCTTGCAAGTGCTCTCATTTTTCTACCGGTATCACTCTCCTAAACGGGACAGAGGATGCTAGATAATGGAAGGTGTCACCACGAGACACCAATATAGGCGATATAGCCAGACATGCATTTTGAAAATAATATAAAAAGGGCCTCCCACACCGTCGAGTTATCCATTCTCCGCCTTGAACTTCTTTTCCCAACACGCCTCACAACGTCTTCAGCAGCCTTTCCTGACCATCCTGACTTCCACCTCGGGACTGGTTCTCCCACAGAAAGTCTTCTCCTTGGGGCTCCTTCTTGGGGGCTCCAACTCTCTTGTCACCATCCCTAGCCAATTCTCTGACTCAGCCTTTCTCCAGAACTCGCGGTCGTGCTCATGTCAGTGGTTCTCAACGTAGACCGTGTTTTCAGTCACTTGGAGTGTTTGAATCCATGTGTGGGCTCCACTCCACAGCTCTTAAGTCAGAATCCTGGGGGCCTAGGGACTATTTAAACGTTCCCCATTTCCCCCCAGAGCACAGCTAAGGTTAAAATCCTTGCTCTGGAGCAGACTTTCTCAACCCTGGCACTCTTGGCTTAATGCCACCCCCTGTTTGAGAACTGCCACTCCGCAGCTGGACCACAGTCAGAGAGAAAGGGCTTTCCTTTCCTTTTTTTAAACAACAAAACTGGAGTTCTGCAGGAGAGCAACAAGGAAGACTCAGTGACTTCGTCAGAGGCTCATACCTTTCAGGACGTGTGAGTCACAGCCTAGACGGAGTCAACTGTGGATGAGAAGGCTGACCCTGGCCACTTGTAAGGGGCCACCACTCAGGAAGCAGGCCCAGCCTCAGTGACTTAAAGGAGAGGCATTCCATGTGGGAAGTCAGCTAGCTTGAAGCAGGTGGTGTTGGGTGTTTTACATGCGGTAGCAGACGTGGCATGACAGGGACATGGCGCACAGCCGTGGCGTTTCCCAAAGCAGGAGATCCTCATATGTCTCACTGCCTTGGTCCGGGGCTACAATGCAGGAAGCAAATCACCACAACGAACTGTGTACCAGTTAGGGATTGCTTTAACTATGGAACAGATAATGTGGAGGCGTTAATAGGCCGGGGGTGACCGTCCTCACATAACAAAGAACTCCAATAGGCAATCCAAAGCTTGTGTAACTGTGCAAGTTTTGGCAAGGCCCAGAGTCTTTCTACCTGCCTTCCCTGCCATCCTCACGCTTAGTTCTTATCCTTGTGATTGCAAGTTGTCTGCTACCTCCAGGCATCACATTCACATTCTGGACTGGAAAGAGCCACACGGGTTAAGGGCTAAGGGCCGAGAGCCAAAAGCTAACAGGCTTTCTTCTAAAAAAAGGAAGTGAAAGTCTTTAGGTCTTCTTCAAAGAAATGCAATTGCATCTGACTGGTCAGAATTCTGCTGTAGAGCCTCCAGCTTCAAGAGAGGCTAGGAGATGGATTATTTTAGCTGGACTATTTTAGCTGCATCCATTGCCATTTTGGGGGAAAAAAACCCAAACCCATAATAGTAGTATAGAAAAATGGAGAGCAATAATGGGGGCTGGGCAGAGTCTGCAGCAAGGGATTCTGAAACCTAATTTTGTAATCTGGGAAAGAGTAATTCCAAAGAATTCAGAGAAATAGCCCAGGCAGTAGACATGAGAAGTGAGAAATTACCCTGTAAGCAAGCCAGGCATCTGTTTCACTCAGGAGGGTTTATATATGCTCTCCTGGGTGGTGGGCCAATTTTGTGGCACAGTCAACACAAAACCTGAAAATCGACCCAAGTAACTACTTCACAGAGCTGGCAATCAGTTACTCTGCCTGGCATGGGGAAAGTCAGGGCAGAGAATGAGTAAAACCTGGCTTGTGTGCAACAGGATGCAGTTAGTAATGTACTGTTCATTTTGTCAAAGCCTGAACAAAGAAACTGGTACAAGATTCAGATTTTTCTGATATTTTAAGGTTCCAGACCTCCTGGGGTTAATTTTATTTTCAAATCGCACGCGTACCAGTTTTGTAAAGTCTTAGTCTAAAAACATAAAGAGTTTAAAAATACCACTTGGTATGTAGTTGGCATTAAGATTCATTTGTTCTACTCGAATTTTATCTTTTGCTGGTAAACCACAACATGGCTGTGAAGCCTTGGAAAGTGTGTTTCTCTGTGTCTGTGCTTATTAAATGCAATAGCAGAGAGGCTGGATTTTAGCTAGTGACTAGTGGGATCTCATTTTATGAGAAAGATGTTTATATTTCACAATTGTGCAATCTGTGACATACTTATTTGTTTGTATGCACCCCCCTTTAATCTTCTACAATTGTAATATTGAGGCTATCATGTCTATTGATCCAGGATTCTTTCAATATTTCAAATTGTAAATTATGTGCTCAAAGAGAGCACATAAATTATACTAGATTCAGAAGATGTTTCCAGTAACCTATTTTTATCATAAAGAGTGTGATTTTTATTTGTACAACGTATATGTTGTTGATGCTTCATGCAAAGGCATTATTATCTTTTAGGCCCTCATCAGCAGTGATCACAATTATTTCAATATGAAGCTGTGGTTATCAGTTATAATTTGATTACAAGGACTGATGTGGCAGGGGTGACTAATTTTCCCCTTGAAATTGATGAATTCATGATCACGTGGTCTGCCTAACCCACTACAGTGTGAGATCCACTCATGTGCTCAACATACTCATGACCACGTGGTCTGCCTAACCACTACATTGTCAGAGCCACTTGTGCTAACTATCCTCATGATCACGTGGTCTACCTACCCACTGTCAAATCCACTCATGTGCTCCCATCCATATGATCACGTGGTCTGCCTGCCCATTGCAATGTCATATCCTGTTGGGAGCCGGCCACGGAGGCCCACTGAGCGTTAGGGATCAGGGAGGGCCGTGGACCCCGAGACCACTAGGACGTGTTCGGGAGCTGTAGACCCCATTTCCCTCCCCCTTCTGCCATGCAGCACAAACAACCTAAAGGAACTCTGCTGGCCTAAGCTGAAGGCTCTGTGACTGTGACAGGCATAGCTCACTCTAGAAACCCATTGTTCCTGTTTCCCATAAACTGTGGTTTCGGCTTAGGTATTAGATATAATTCAAATTCAGGTCACATTTGGGAGCCTTTTATACAGTACAAGCTTCTTTATAAGATTTAAAAGAATATTTGTAGAATTAGTATATACTTATGGAGAGCTGTTTTCAGCTTTTCAATGGTATAGATGATTATCAAGAGTTATTATAAATGGCCCAGCACAGAGTTTGGGCTGGGTCACATTCCTGAGAGCCCCGCGCGTACTTTGGACTGGGCTGCATTCTTTTAGGCCAGCTTTAGCTACAGTTAGTGTAAGATCTTTTTTCTACGTATTATAGAAATTGAATTTATTTTATTCATAGAAGGTATCGTAGAATAGGTCGTGCTACGTCAAGGAATCATATTAGTTCAAGCATAATCAATCAATCATGATATTTTTAGGTTTAATAAGAATATAGTTAACTTTAGAAATTTCATTGTCTCCATTTTCTACTATCGTGGTTTTGGCCTTAGTACATTTACAGTTTATATTTGGGTTTTAGAAGCTTTGCTGCTGCTAATCAGCTTTATATATTAGAATTAGGAATTGGAAACTTTCATAGAAATTAGGATAGATATATAGGACTTTAGAATAGCCATTTTGTTAAGAGATTGTAGTCTATTGTTCCAAAAGGTGGCCCACCGTGAACCTTGGACTGGGCCATATTCTGTAGAGCCCAGTATGATCTTTGGACTGGGCCACATTCTTTAGGAATTGGCTTAAGCTATAACTAAGAGCTTCTGTAGCATTGTGTAAGTAGTATTAGCATAGAATAGAAAGGCAATAAAGTTTAAGTTAGTCATCATGGGTTTTGTGTGAGCTCTGGAAGTTATTGATTATCAGAGCATCATTAGGCTAGTAAGGATTGTTGCACTGCTTTTGAAGAGCATTAACTAGCAAAGGGAACAATAAGACAATCTTGGGGTTTGTCCCTCCTCACACCTAAGCATCTGGTGACTGGGGAATGCCCCTCCTGCACCTGGCTTTGTGTTCATGTGAAAGACTTGTGAGACTGCTTGTGTAAAATTTGGGGATAAATACCTGCTGTAACTTTCAATAAATGGCTTCTGCTCATTTCACTGATTAGTTGTCCACTTTCTTTCTTTCTCTTTCTTCCTCTTTATATCCATCTTTCTTTCTTTTAATATCTGTCCCTACAGATTTGCCAATGCCACCACATCTTCCAAGGGACTCCCCAAAACTTGTAGGGGCTGGCCCCCCGCAATATCCACTCTTATGCTCACCACCCTCATGATCACGTGGTCTACCTACCCACTACGGTGTCAGTTTGACTCACGTGCTCATCATCCTCACGATCACGTGGTCTACTGAACCCACTGCAAGGTCAGATCCTCTCATATGCTCACCATCCACATGATCACGTGGTCTGCCTAACTCACTACAGTATCAGAGCCACTCTCATGCTCACCCCTGTCATGGTCATGTGGTCTACCTACCCACTACCATGTCAGATCCAGTCATGTGCTCACCATCTTCATGATCACATGATCTTCCTACCCAATACAGTGCCAGATCCACTCACACGCTTGCCATCCGCTTGATCACGTGGTCTACATAACCCACTACAATTTCAGTTCCACTCAGGCACTCACCATTCTCACGATCGCACCGTCTATCTACCCACTACATTGTTGGGTCCACTCGTGAGCTCACATCTTCATAATCATGCAGTCTACCTAACCCACTGCAATGTCAGATCCACGCATGTGCTCACCATCCTCATAATCACGTGGTCTACCTACACACTACAACGTCAGATTCATTCACATGTTCCCCGTCTTCAGGATCACATGGTCTTCCAAGCCCATGCTCTTGTCAGATCTACTCATGTGGTCACCATCCTCATGCTGCCATCATTACTGTTCCACTCTGTCTTCCAAGGTTATTCTCACAGCCTTCCCATCTTGCTCCAGATAGCTTCACCTCCATCTAACTTGATCTCCTGTCCCTACATTCCATAGGATGGTCCTTCCTGAGGACCATGATGACATCTTGCTCTGTACTCAGATCCCTCAATGGCCTATTACCTATACCTGTGTTCTTTAAAAAAAAAACCTGTTTTTTAAAATATACCATGTGACAGAATGTTGAAAGAAATATGTATATTCTCAAATATTATAAAGTTGCTAAGATTTATTCTCTTAAGTTTAAATGGTTATGTATAGCAAATAAAGTGGCTTTCAAATTAAACCTCTTTGAAATGCATCACTCTTTCGAACACATCTAAAGTAACCTGACACACTGCTATGCTATGCCTCACCATTCACTAAGGCAACATGTCTTTGCTGCTGAGACATTTTTATATAATTTCCTCTTCTTCTTCTTGAAATCATTAGGGAATTACAGACTCTTGCTGTCATATATTTTTATACTTGGAAGTCCTTTATTAATCACTGTGATATATATCTTTTCAGCAAAAATATATGTAAATTCAAAATCTTTTTTTCCTGTATTCATAAATTTCTAACTATTAAATTATTTCTCCAGAATGCAGTTAGCATCATAATTACTATTAATACAAATTACATAAAAACAACATAAATATATAATAAGTTGTAACAGTTATTGAGTATAAAATATGCATATTTTATTAGAGATATAAATTTTAATGATACCAATAGGCATTTTCCTCCCTAATTAGTGATTATTTATCTGTGGATGAAAAATACTTCTTAAATGAGTCAAAGTTCTACATAAATTCTATCTTATTTTTAATTTTTAATGGTATTTATAGTTAAAACTTTTTTCACTTAAAAAAAATTAGCTGTAGTTTAGTTAAATCAATATTGTGAAATTCTTCAACCTCCTTCAAATTGCACACCAAAATTGTAAATGAAAGCAGAAAGATGTGCAGGCTGCCTGCAGGCTAATGAGTCTTGAATGAAGACACTCTGACAACTTGTCATTTCACATTGTCTCTCTGTTCTCCTGTCAGTGATGTGGATGTTAGATTCTTTGACTCTCTGTGTCACCTCGAGGCCATGGATGTCCTGCCTGTGTGGATCACCCAGCCCTGAGCTGTACTGCATTTGAGATTTTAAGCCAGAACAAGTTATTGCCATAGCATCTCAAACACGAGAACACTAACCACTGTACCTTGAAAAAGATTGCCTTCTTGAATGATGTTTCCTTGTGTGTTCATATCGTTGTGAGGATTAAATCTGCTAGTGCCCTTTAGCAGAGTGTCCAGTGCTTAATGAGAATTAGCCACTATGACTAGTAAGCCCAGGGATCCGAAGTACCTGCCTGTCACTACCATACTAGTGCTAGGTAATTAACAAAATTGGAGAAAGAGGACCCCAGGTAATCTGACTTATTTCTTGAAATTCAGAAAAATGAACATTTATTGCTGTCTTCACGTTCCTTTTATTTATTTAATGTTTAAGTTTTGTTGAAGAAACACAATTTAAAATTCACCAGTCAAGAATTTTTAAGTGTACAGTTCATGGTGTTAACTACAGTCACCTGCTTTATAACACCTCTCTGGACCATCTTGTAGAACGGACGTGCTATTCCTATGGAACAACAGCTCCTGAATTTTCCCACCTCTGGACCCTGGCAACAACCAATCTCCTCTTTGTTTGTAAATTACCCAGCCTCAGGTATTCCCTGACAGCCACACAAAAGGACTAAGACAATGATGCAGCTCTAAATACTTAGATTCCGTGGCTTCCAGCCAGCAGAAAATGACTACATTGCCATATAAAGAGAAGACCAAAGTGTTAACTGATTATTTTCTTCATAACAATGGCCTCCAAATTTAGTAATATCAGCAAAAGAGATGAATATCTGCCTCTGATAGATAATTCATCACTTTAATTTTGTCACATGTTTAAAACTATGTGTTCCTCAAATAATATAGTAATTACAAATACTACTTGGGGGCAACCCGGTCTCTGAAGCCCTCTGCAAAGGAGATCTGCAGTGGGTCTCTGACTCTCGCCCCAGGGGGCTGTGGACCCCAACATCGCAGCCTGCTCTTCATAGGGAGCTCGGCCGTTGCCACTGCTGGGGCATCGCAACGGACTGGACAGTCACTGTGGAGCACACGGTGCCGCTGCCGCCGCCGCCGCAGCCCCCCCCACCGCCACCGCTGCCGCTGCCGCCGCCACTGCCGCGGCCTCCGTGATGGCCGTAGCACATCACACCACCTGGGCCCGAGGCGATCCACATCAAACCCCTTCAGGGAAGATCTGCTGGGATCGCTGCCACCTCTCCTGCGACCGAGATTGTCCTGCACGCCACCGTAAAGCTCCTGTTGCCTGCCCCGTGGCAGGCAGCCATCTTGTTCCTGTCCGGCCCCAACCCCTCTGGGGCGAGCAGCTGAGATAGCACCACCTGCTGGCGATTCAAGGTAACAACACCAAAACGGGAGAAACAAGCTTGAAAAAGACATAGACCAGAGGGCTGAACGGAGGGTGAGCTGAACTGTCCTTCACAGCAGACCAGGGGCAACTGACCCTAACTGCAAACTAATTTACCAGCTTGAAAAGAAGACTAGAAATCAGACCTGAAAGGACATTGGACTTACGAAATGTCTCGGAGTGTGCTTCATTGATTCTGTTAGTTTAATGACTTAATTCTATTCCTACTGTATTGTTCCCTTTTTTCTTTTTTCCTTTTCCTTTTCTTCTCTCTGTAAACCGTATCTTTGTATAGAGGAACAGCACACTAACAAGGTGGTTGGTTAGCTTGTATGTTAGCATCACTATATGTTTTATTTTTTATTTTTTGTATGAGAGTTGGTTCGTCTGTAGCTGTGGTATATTGTTTTTATCTGTTTCAGTATAGACCT
>NW_007257506.1:98479-100686 GCF_000164805.1 Carlito syrichta | reverse complement strand
AAGTGGGTTCCACATTATTCACACACCTGTCAGTGAATACCAGGACCTGCAGACAGATTTTGAATCACAGCTCTCCCCTTAAGTAAATCTCAAAACTGCGAAAAGGACCACCTCCAACCCACAGTGCAACTCCAGAATTGAACAAAGTAAGAGGACATACATAAAGAATAGGAGATTGAACAAACAGAAGTAAAACCAATCCCTTTACCCCTGAATAACAGAATTAAAGAAGACGGTGATGTGGAGGGAAGGAAAAAGTAAGGAGGGGGAAATACCACACAAATGAAGGAAAACCAAAAGAAGAATACAGATCCCACACAGAACCCTGGGAGATCAGACAATGAGAAAACAGACTCTGAAACACAGACAATGAAGAGTCCCCAGAATGACTGGCTACCTGCAACAAACCCAGACATCAAGACATTAATGGAGAGAATTAAAAAAATTGAGGAGACACAAGAGGAAAATAGGAAGGAGCTGATGTCAGAAATGACAGCAGTAAAGAATACTGTGATGGAAATGAACAACAGACTAATAAGCATGGAAAGCAGAATCAGCCAAGCAGAAGAAAGAATCTCAGAGTTCGAAGACCAAAACACAGAACTAACCCAAACTGTCAAAAGCATAGAAAAGAAGCTCAAAAAGACAGAACAAAACCTGCAAGAGATGAATGATCACTTCAAGCGACCAAACCTAAGAGTAATTTGGCTTCCTGAGGCAGAGAGAGAAACAGAAGCCACACTGGAACAAACATTTCATGAAATCATTCAAGAAAACTTCCCTCATCTCATTAAGGGTGAAAAAATTCAAACACAAGAGATTCAGAGAACCCTGCAAGACAACAAATGAGAAGACCAACTCCCAGACACAATAATTTGCCTAAACAAAGTAGCTATAAAAGGAAAAATCCTAAAGGCAGCAAGAGAAAAAGGCCAGACTACCTACCAGGGAAAATCAATTAGAATAGCAGCAAACTTATACACAGAAACCCTTCAGGCCAGGAGAGTCTGGAGCCCTGTCTTCAAAGTTCTAAAAGAGAAACAATTTCAACCAAGAATAACCTACCCAGCCAAACTAAGCTTCATTAGTGAGGGAGAATTGAAATCTTTTCCAGATATCCAATCCCTAAGAACCTACGCTGCCACCAGACCACCTCTACAAGAAAGTACTGAACACAGAAGAAAAAGAAAAAAGAACATCAGCATTCTTCACAAGAGTACAGGCAAAAGATTAAAAACACACATGAACCAACTCTAAAACCCAAAGAAAGACAACAAAGAAATAGGAACAACTCTGTAAGAACCTTATGACAGGGATCAACTCTTGCATTTCAATTATTAGCCTAAATGTGAATGAAATAAATGCACCACTGAAAAGACATAGAATGGCAAAATGGATAAAATATCATCAGGCAACAATCTATTGCCTTCAAGAGACTCAGCTCACTAGAAAGGACACCCACAGACTCAAAGTAAGAGGATGGGAAACAAACTTTCAGGCGAATGGAATACAAAAGAAAGGAGGAGTAGCAATCTTAATTTCAGACAAAATACCCTTCAAGCTACTAAAAATCAAAAAAGATACAGAAGGCCACTACATAATGATAAAAGGCTCAATTCATCAACAAGAAATATTTATCCTAAACTTACATGCACCCAACATAGGTGCACCAACTTTCATAAAGCAACTTCTTGGAAAACTAAAGAAAGATATTGACTCTAACACCATCATAACTGGGGACTTTAATATCCCACTCACAACCCTAGACAGATCATCAGGACAAAAAATCAGCAAGGAGATCCAGAACCTCAATGTGACTTTGGACCAAATGGACTTAATTGATACCTACAGAACACTTCATCCAAAGACCACAGAACACACATTCTACTCATCACCACATGGACATATTCTAAGATCGACCACATACTCAGCCATAAATCAAGCATAAGCAAATTTAAAAGGACCGAAATTCTACCAAGCACCTTCTCGGACCACAGTGGAATAAAAATAAACATTGACACCAACAAAGTCCTCCCAAAACCCACAAAGATATGGACACTAAACAGCATGATGCTAAACAACTCCTGGGTCAACGACGAAATCAAAACAGGGATCAAAAGATACCTGAAAAATGAAAATGAGAAACATCTTACCAAAATCTCTAGGATGCCTGAAAGCTGTAGTAGAGGGAATTTATATCCCTACAA